>NC_056741.1:17349767-17577636 GCF_019279795.1 Protopterus annectens | reverse complement strand
TATATATAGATATATACATATTATTTTTAAAAAAATTTTGATACAGTGAAAAGCTGAGGCGGTCAGGCACTACTCTTCTGGATCCTGGATCTTATCTGAAGTTAGTTAACAAATGGGTTACTCAAAAAGTAGTCATCAACCCTCAAACATCCACAACTGAAGTCAAACCAAATCTAAGAATTCAGCACTTAAATGTTACTAAGGTTTAACACACAGGATGCTGAGGTGAAAAACTGGGCTCAGAAACAAGATATACTGTGTGGACCAGTACTAAGTCTGACACCCAGACCAGCACCTGGAATCCTTCACATTACTCTGCCAGCATTTCAACTCGATTACAACCAGATCTAAGAAATGTGAGAGACCAAAAAGACGCCTGTACTTTTAATTCAGTGGTCTCAGCATAAAATTGGAGTGTGCAAATCTAATTCAGTGACTTCAGTATAAAACTTGCGGGAACAAATCTGAATGTTTACCTCCCAGGCAGGAAGCATCACATGAAAGCCATAAATACAGACAGTACAGCTGTTTAAGAACTTGCAGTAACAGTAGATGCCCTACTGATCACTTCTGCAGTATTCCAAAAAGATGGGTTTTCATCATGGACATCCAGCCACGGTACCAAAGCTTAAAACTACCCTGGAGCACACATATGATACATGACTGCAGCTCACTCTTATGAAGGAAGGGTTAGTTTTCAGTCATATTGTTTTCTTGCAATTTGTACTGCATTACTGCTTTCTTCTATTTTGTATATTGTGGTGTATTTTCATTATACTGTGATGTTGTGTTTTTAAACTCATTATTTCTCTAGGTCCTTTCCCTTATATTAATACTAATACTAATGATGCCAGATAATGTACAAATTGCATTTTCTCCCTAAGCGTTCTAGTTCAATTTATTAGCCTTTACCACCTTAGTAGTTACAGCTCTAAGTGTAGGAATTTATCTAACACTGTGTTCTGCATTTGTATGCATTGACAATTCCCAGAGAATTTCTTAACTTCCTATGGTCTTCATTTTTAAGTTGTTGCTTTTTTTGTTATGATTTGATCGGTATTTTTTCTATGTCGCTAGCCATTATTCAGTTTTTTTGTATCATTTGTGTTTTTCAGGATGAAAAGGACATTTTGCGTTGTGCCCACCTTCAGAAGGAGCTTCTTTTGGCGGCTATAGACTCTGTGAACGCAGCTTCTGAGACTGGAGGCTACCTTGTCTTTTGCACATGCTCTATAATGGTAAGAATGGAAAAGCAAATAGCATGCGGTTCCCCTCTAGGAAGGTTAGCATTGATGCTGACACAGGTATTGTAATGCACTAATGCTATTATTGAAAGTTTGGTAGGCATATCCTAGCACAATAGTTGCTTTTAACCTGTGTTAAGTTTATCTCCACTGGAGCATCAGTGTTAATAACTCTATTAATGCACTGGTTGAGAGGCTCAGAACTCTGTACAGAATTCCCTGCCATTGCTAAATAGACAAGTTACCACAGTATCCTTCAGCGTATCATTGTACGTTTTGCATTGAAGAATGCAGGAGTGTTGTTGTTACATCTGCGTAACATTTCCTGAGGTCTGACATCATAGTGTTTAAGGAGTAACAGAACCAGTAGAACTGATCTCTGCCCATCTGTCACTTGTTGCCGCAAGTATATATTTAGTGAAACTGTCATTATGGGTGCCTTTAATGTTGACTGGTCTTCCTGTAATTCAGCTACCCCTAAAAACTTCATAAATCTATTGGTTTCACCCAGTTTATCCAGGGACCTACTAGGATAGATAAAAAAAAAATCTAACAGACATTATACAGTAGCCTAGATGTTAACTAATAAACCTAACCTATATTAACAGTGTGGCTGTCTGGCTGATGGTCTTAATGATCATATGCATACCTACATATTAAGAAAATATCCTATTCACTTCAAACACAACATTATTTGCCAAATACATAGTAGGAAAAACTTTTGCCCCCTAGAATTTATACAGACCCTAAAAATGTGTAACCGGAACGTTTTGAGACACATTCCCCTTGATGCAGCCGTAGAACATTTCATTAATACCTTTCGTAACATTCCTAATAGATTAGCTCCCCCAAGAACAAATTGTTGCAAATCTTATTATACACCATGGCTCTTCAAGGACACAAACGCCCTCCCTAAGGAAAGAGATAAAATGTGGCATTTGTGCTATACCTGTAAAACATATACTAGTTGACTTGCATTCCAGCAACTTAGAAATAAAGCAAAATGTCAGATTAACCTCGACAAGAGGAATTATTGCAATAATCTAAAATTAAATTATCGGCATAATTCTCAAAAATTCTGGAGTACAATTAAATCCATCCTTCATCCAGGCCAAATAACTCCTTCCCCTAATATTCCCAAATCCCTCTAGTCCCATTGCTGAAGAATTTAACAAGTTCTTTACAGAAAGTATGTCTTTAATCAGTAACAAGTACCCCAAATCTCCTACTACTCTCAAACTCCCTAACATTAATGGTACATCTTTCTCATTTTAACCTATACCCACAAAAACTATTGAAAAGCTGTTAAAGAAACTTAAACCCACCACTGTTGCAGATGATCGCTTACCTGCTGAATATTTAAAAATAGCAGCTGAAGCCATATCCTACCCTGCATCAGTTCTTATCAATGCATCTATTGCTGAACAGTACATCTCAAAACTGTGGAAAATTCCACGTTATCCCCATACACAAGCGTGGTAACTCAACAGAGCTTTCTAATTACAGACCTGTTGCCATTTTATCCCCTTTATCTAAAATCCTTGAAAGATGTATTCATGCTCAACTCCTTCACTATCTCATTTCTAGTAATCTTCTTGCCAGCTCCCAGCATGGTTTCAGACCCCACCACAGCACCATTATTGTACTGCTTAACTTTTCCAATACCATCTATAGACTCTACATTGAGGGCAAATTTGTCTCTGCAGTCTTTTTAGACTTGTCTAAGGCCTTTGATACAGTCTCACATCATAGACTGTTAAATGTCCTCTCTAACCTAATCCTACATCCTCCTCCTGTTCTGTGGTTCCAAAGTTACTTAAATGAACGACCTCAAGCAGTGATATGGCAGCATAAGCTGTCTACCTTTCTCCCGGTCTCTGTTGGAGTGCCACAGGGTTCGATTCTTGGCCCACCTGTATTCAGTTTTTTCACTAATGATCTAAACACCGACAGCCCACTAGCAAACTTAGTTCAGCATGCTGATGATCCTACCCTTATTTGCCATGCTACAACACTTACACAACTCCAGAAAATCACAACAATTCTTCACTCAGATGGAGTCTTGTCTCTCAGAATCACAGTTTATACTCAATCCAAACAAAACCAAACTCATGCTCTTTCTATTCTCCAGAGCTTCCTCTACTACCACTTTTTTATCACTGCAGGTAACACTATAATTACTCCTGACACACAAACTAAACTGCTGGGTATCACCCTTGACATTAACCTAGGATCTGACCTTCGTATCTCACTAACTATTTAAAAAGTTCACAAACAATGGGTATATTGTCATCATCTTCTTTCGGCTGTTCCCGTTAGGGTTCACCACAGCAGATCATCTGTTTCCATTTCTTCCTGCCCTCTGCATCATGCTCTTTCACACCAACCGCCTGCATGTCCTCTCTCACCACATCCATAAACCTTATCTTAGGCCTTCCTTTTACCTGGCAGCTCCATCCTTAGCATCCTTTTCCCAATATACCCAGCATCCCTCCTCAGCACATGTCCAAACCAACGCAATCTCACCTCTCTTGCTTTGTCTCTAAACTGTCCAACCTGAACTGACCCTCTAATAGACTGATTCCTAATCCTGTCCATCCTAGTCACACCCATTGCAAATCTTATTGTAAAGACACAAAAAATATCTAACCAACACCTCCAGGATAGCTTTAGCCAGAACTCATCTCTTATCACCTCTCTTATATGCTTCTCCAATCCTTATTAATCTCCCGTAAAGAAACTTGAGCAATGTTACAATAAAATAGCCAGATTTGCCTGAGATTCTTCAATTCATATACACCACTGTAACATATTGAAAAAAATGTCTTGGTGAAGTCCCACAACTTCTTCTGTACACTCAGTTAATTTTGTCTCGCAAGATAATGTATTAGGCTGACAAAACTCCTGCACTACAAAACATTCTTCAAATCTAAATTGTTCAATCAACTAGTACTTGCTTACTACAGGTAACCAAATCCATAAACACTGCTGGTGACTCCTTATACTCTCACTGTGTTGCAAGACATTGGAATTCACTTCTGTCTCGCATTAGAACCACCAGTAATTGTACTGAGTTCAAACATCTGCTCAAAAACTTTCTTACTGATTCTTGGCTTTGTACATGAATTATGCTTGGCTAGTACAGCTAAAAGCCTTCTTAAGCCTAAAATTCTCTGTAATATGTTCCATTAAATTTTCAGTATATCATTTCTAGTACCTTAACTATTTTGTAGATTTGCTGTTTGATTATAATTCTTTTTTTGTTCTTGTTACTAATAATGTATATGTTATACTATACATATGCTGCTACTGTAAAATCTTTTACTGTTATGTATTTCTAAAGTGGAGCTTTTCTCCTTGGGCCTCCACTGAAAATGGGTTCTTGGACCCAGTTGGATTTTCCCAGTTAACAAATGTTAAATAAATAAAATTTCTGATAATGTATGTATATGTGTGTATTTGTATATGTATGTATGTGTGTGTGTGTATATATATATATATATATATATATATATATATGTTTATATATATTTTTTGATTTTGTCATATGTAGGTTCCTTTTGGTTAATAAATAATACAGCTTCACCTTTTTAAAAGATAACCTTTAAATTTGTGGTATGCTTGTAAAAGGAATGAAGGCTCTAAGCAGACCTCTAACACATGACTTTGTACTGCATTAAGGGAATTATTAAAGTAGCTGAAGCATCGCATATTCATATTAGCGATCAGAGCTGCATTATATGCAGCTCATTATCTGTATGAAATAGCTGAGGACAGGTATCTGCCCTTTCAGTCTGATTTTCAGAACTTTCACAAATGTTTTCTGCAAGCAGAGGCCCTCATCCACCAGAGGCATCAGTCCAACCAATGTATTAAAAGGAGGCACTGCTCACACTGTTGCCAAGATTTACAAAAAAAATAGTTATTTTGCTTTTGTTTACCCTGTTTTTCTGATTGAGTTTAGTCAAAAACCCACCCTCTTCAGCGAAGGCACAAGGAGGGGAGTGGAGCTGCAACATTTTTAAACAGGCATTCAGACTCAGTAATATACGGGAACAGAGACTGTTGTACATAAACAATAACACATCCATTTGCCACGTAGATTACATTCATGTGAACTAAAGGAAACTGTAACTGTATAAAGGATATTTATACATTTTGTAGATGTTGAACATTGAGCATTTGAAGAGGTGTGTTAGTGGGTTTGTGAAATGGATAATATCCTGTGTGATTACAGAGTAGAAATTCAAAGAACTGGAAGTGAGGGAAAGACCTTGGTATGGCAGAAAATGTTAATATTAAGAGGTAGGGGTCTAACCAAGTTCAGAAACAATTATATGGCTGTCATAAGGTTTGTATTAGAAATATAGAGGTGTGGTGGCAGTCAGTGTAACAAAACTATGTATATGGCTAGGGGATGCTAAACTATCTGGGTGTTAGTGAAGACTAGTTGTGGGGTATAAGATTCTGAGTTAAGAAAACTGGATTGATGATATGGCAAACTGAGGATTACAGTGGCATTTATCCTAGCGGTATAAAGGAGCAGATCCATTGATTTGATATGTGAAGATGTTCTTTGTGTTTCACTGTGGCAGTCATCACCTGTGGGTTATCCCTGCTGTGGTAGCCCTCTGCTGGCCCGAATACCAGAGTCAGTGTTTTTGGCTGCTGTCGCCTGTAGTCTGACGTCAGGTCGTCAGTACTATAAAGCAAGGCAGCTGACATCATTACATCAGTCTTTGTTGCTGTGGAGCCCGTAGCAGAAGCAGTTTGCACGAGTGCCGGTCGGCCGCTACCAGAAGTTGAATTTCAGCAGAAAACATCTAAAGCTAAGTATCCCGTTGGGGACCCTTTTTTCTTGCTCTAACCTATATCTGAAAAAGTTAACAATTGTCTCGCCTGTGGAAAGCAGATCCCACACCGAGACTTTCATTCTTACTGCATCACTTGTTTAGGCGCAGACCACGACGTCCCTCGTTGCCGGTTCTGTGCCCTCTTTAATGGGAGAACCATTCGCCATAGAGCTCTGTTTGTAGACAGTTATTTTCGTATTCTGTCTTCAAATTCCATATTCTGTCTTCAAATTCCAATATGGCGTCAGTCAGACAACAATCTGTCGACATTCCGAAAAAATGTAAAAATAGAGACAGGCCACACAAGGCTAAGCCTTCTGATGACACTACCGCTAAGCAAGTTGTCAGTTCTCCAGAATTCAGTGAAGTGCTTTCGCAGCCCCTGATGCCCAACTCACTTTCTACGCAATCCTATTCAGAGACCCTTTTCGAGTCCGGTATGACGCAGAAATCCACTTCGTCTTAGGAGCCTTTGGCTGTCTCTGCCTTGCTTGGTTCCAGAGCCATGACGCAGGCACTGGCTTCCAAGGAGGCCTTTCACACTATCGATTCTAGACAAAAAAATGACATCTTCTCATCTGACTACCGCTTCTTGGAGACCGATGGATTCTCTCAGGCCTCGAAGCCAGGCCACTCCTAGGAAATCTGCTTCTAGCCACCATCTAGCCACGACGGACCCCGGGAACTACCGCCCCATTAGCCTGACGAGCCTGGTCTGCAAGGCCATGGAACGTATCATCGTGGAACTCATAAACAAAGACATTGGTAATCTCCAAACTCTGGACCCTACCCAGCTTGGATTTGTAAAAGGCATATCGTGTCTCCTAAACCTGATTGACTTCTTTGAAGCAGTCACCAAAGCCATAGATGAGGGTAAAATGGTTCACACAGCGTATCTAGATCTCGCCAAGGCTTTCAACACCATCCCCCACTCTGGAATTATAGATAAGCTCACTAAAATCGGTATAAATCCCTATGTCACAAGATGGGTTGCCAACTGGCTCACGGACAGAACCCACACTGTGAAAGTAGCAGATTCCAAATCCGACTTCAGACCAGTGACAAGTGGAGTACCACAGGGATCAGTCCTGGGTCCTCTCCTGTTTGGTATCTACTTCTCTGAAGTGCAGGCTAACACAGAAAGTCTTTGGCTAACAAAATTTGCAGATGACTGCAAACTAGGAGCCATATTCGAAACTCCTAACGATGTGGACAAACTACAAAAGGGCCTCACTGAGACAGATACCTGGTGTCAAAGCCATGGCCTGAAGCTCAGTGCCAAAAAGTGTATTGTCATCCCCTTTGGTAAAAACTCTGTACCCATGACTACCACATAGCTGGTAGTCTACTTAATGCCGAAAATGTGATGAGACCTTGGGACATAGGTGGGACAGTAGTCTCTCCTTTGATAATCACATCGCCACAGTGGTCAGGAAATCCTTCTACATGGCTCATCTTATCACAAAAGGATTCTCATCCAGAAAAAGAGGTCATTGTTCCCCTCTAGTCATCACTCATTAGACCCATTATAGAGTACAACGCCCCTTTTGGTATGTACCTCACAAGACATCTACAACAACTGAAAAGACCACAGAAATACCTCACAAAGAGGATTACTGGCCTCAAACAGATGCCCTACGCAGACTGTCTCAAAATACTACAGCTTCACTCCATCGCATATCGCGTACTCAGGGGCAATCTCTGCCTAACATACAAAGCTATGTCAAACCCAGAGCGGTTGGACATGCTCCACTTAAAGAAATCCCAATCCCTCCGAACTACACGCTCTAGGGACCTAAACCTTGTCACCACAATAAACAGAACATGCTGGAGGGATAGATTCCTGTCCCAGAGACTTCCCATACTCTGGAACAGACTACCTGTCTATGTCAAACAGAGCTCCTCATTAGCACTCTTCAAGAAAAATCTTGATTGGATGGGAAATGGGAAATTCACCCCAGGGATCACTTCTGTGGCTGTGCTCGACAGGGGCACAGGAAAATAATTTTCTTGGGTGGCGAAAGCCAGGGTACATTTTTTGACTAGGCTTATATAGGCCCTAGGGTCAATAGCCTAGTACCTACCTATGAACCTATGAATCTTGCTACTGCTCCCCCACCCCAAGCTCAAATGCTTAAAATGGTGGAGGATCTCATCTCCCTTATCTGAGGTACTCAGGCCCCCACTCCAAAAAGGAAAAGGCATCCTTCTCCAGAAATTATGACAGACCAACAGTCTGAGGAATCTGATTATTCTGTTTTTGAAGAGGAACAACATCCCTTAACTGTTTGAGGAGTCAGATGCAGAGGAATACATCCCTTCTACCTCCCCTCCTGAGGACCTCTCCTTTGGGGAAAACCCTTCACTCACTCCGGGAACATTTTCAGTTGGAATCTCAAGGCTTCCCACAGTCAAAGAAATGACTGAGAGTTTCTGGACCTGCCCCAGCACAGACCCCTGGCCATCCCACCTATTCTGGAAGTGATGAATGATGTTTTCCATGAGTCCAGCTTTGTCCCTGATGCCCTGCCTCCTGCTCGAACTAAACCTGACAGGTACTACAGAGTACCGGATTCTCACAAATACCTGTACAGTAACCCTGCTGCAGACCCTGAGGTCATTACACAGGGACCCAAAGGAGCTAAGACTAGTTCTGCCAAGAATCCTCTTCCTTCCAACAGACTCCAGAGCTCTGGACAGATGGGGTAAGAAAGTATACACCTCTGCAACCTTGGCTATCAAAGCACTCAGTTGTCAGGTCCATATGTTAAAATATCAACAACACACTTTGGAGCAATTAAAACAGAAGATTGCTACCACTTCTGACTGTGTCAACTCAAAAGAGCTGGCAGAATTACTACACTCTGCTTGTCAAGTGGCCAAGCACTCACTACAATGTGGATATGATGCCCTGGAGGCCTCTAGCAGGGCAGCAGTGACAGGATCTGTTATTAAAAGACATGCATGGCTGAAGGAACAACCTCTCCCTGATCATGTCAAGTCTAAACTTACTGATGCACCCCTAGATAAGGAGCGCTTGTTTGGGGAAAAGCAGAAGAGGTGCTTAAAAGGATGGAAGACAAAGCAAAATCTATGCCAACAGTAAAGGATTTATTTCATGTTCAACCTCCCAGTTTCAGCAGGAACCTTCCCTCTAAGCACTGGGCCTTCCCTACACCCAGCAATCAGGGCCAAGGTAAGCACCGCAGGGACAGGACATCCAGGCCCCTATCCCAGGGCCAGCTAAGGATAAACAATGGGCCACTTAACTCCTCTAAGGCAGGGAGTTCTAAGCCAAGCTTCTATGGCAAGCACTCATAATGACCCCCCCCCCCCACACACACACACACCCTCCTTTCACTCATCAAAAACTAGGAGGAAGGCTCACCATTTCAAGGGCAATTGGGTCTCTATAACTAAGGTCCAATGGGTATTAAAAATAATTTCTCAGGGATACAGATTCTCCTTCAGCGAACTCCCTATTCCAAGAGGGTACTCAGACCTCCCCAAACCGGTGGGCAGAGGCATTAAAACAGGTCCAAACACTAATATCCCAGGGGACAATAGAACCTGTCCCTCCAGATCAAACAGGAAAAGTTTTTTACTCCAGAGTATTCCTTGTTCCCAGAAAAGAAGGCACTTGGCACCCCATCCTGGATCTATCCAAACTGAACACCTCCTTGGTGGTCCCCAAATTCAAAATGCTAACATTGCAGCAGCTCCTGCCTATGCTCACACAAAATGCCTGGCTTGTGACACTAGACGTAAAAGATGCCTACCTCCACATCCCCATCAGGGAATCGTGCAGAAAATTCCTGAGCTTCAGAACAGGCAGTCAACACTTTCAGTTCTCTACACTGGCCTTTGGCTTATCTGCTGCTCCCAGAATATTCACCAAATGCCTGGCCCTGTCTGTAGCATTCTGCAGACAGAGAAATACACAGATTTACCCTTACCTGGACGACTGCCTCATTCAGGCGGACAGCAAAGAAAAGTTGCTGCAGGACCTTCTCTTTGTCAAATCACTCCTGACTTCTCTAGGGTTCACTTTCAATGAGAAAAAAATCAAAGCAAAACCCCACCAGGAAAATTGTTTTCCTGGGAGCTGTGCTAGATACAGCAACCCATATGGCTTTCCTATCCCCAGAAAAGCAGAGCTTCCTGCCTCTCTACTTCACCCAGCTGGCTTCCAGAAGTCACCTCATTGCGAGGAAGTTCTTGCAAACCCTGGGATACATGGCATCTTGCATCCTTCTCATCCCTCTCACCAGGCTTCACATGAGAAAACTTGACTGGTACTTAAAGAACCTTTGGTGTCAAGACTCTCAGTCCCTAGAGACTACTCACCCACTGATCTCTTGTATAAGGGCAGAGTTTCTCTGTTGGGCAGAGGCCTGTGCCACAAACAAGGGTCTTTCCCCTCATCCTCCGCCCTTCCGGCCAGACCATCACCACCAACGCCTTAGACATAGCTTGGGGTGCTCACCTAGCAGGCAGGTGTACGCAAGTCCTTTGGAATGCCCAGCAACTTCACTTGCACATCAACCAGTAAGAATTGATGGCAGTGCAAAAGGCTCTGACTTCCAACCACATCTCAGGCCAGGGTTCCTCCTTATAAAAACAGACAACACCACAGTAATGTGGTACATCAACAAGCAGGGGGGCACCCGATCTTACCCCCTGTGCAGGTTAGCCATGAGTCTCTGGCTTAAAGCCACCTCCATGGGGCCACGCCTAATTGCCCAATACTTACCAGGGATCAGTAACACACTGGCAAGACCACCTACACAGAAACTTACTGGACCCCCATGAATGGCAGCTCCACAGATAAATCTTTCTGCACATCACCTAGGAGTGGGGGACCCCAGAAGTGGACCTCTGCCTCGCACCTCAACCACCAGCTGCACAAGTTTTGTACCAGGGAGTATCACCTCCTAGCATGGAAGGTGGATGCCTTGATCTTCCCCTGGAGGTCCCTGTTTGTGCACGCATACCCTTCTCTGCCCTTTATTCCCAAGGTTCTGATCAAAATAAGAGAGGAGAGACCAAAGGCCATCGTCATTCCTCCAGATTGGCCCAGACAGCATTGGTACCCCTTACTATGCAGTTTGACCTTACAGCCCCCAAAGCTGCTTCCCCTGAGGTCAGACCTCTTGACCCAGGAGAGGGGAAGGTACTGCACCCAGACCTGCAGACTCTCAAACTTTCAGCATGGCTTATACACTAAAAACTAACAAGAAGTCACTGTTAAGCAGACAGGTCCCTGACATCATCACAGAGGCCAGAAGGCCCTGCACAAGAAAATCATATGTAGGGAAATGGAAAAGATTCTGCTCCTAGAAACAATCATAAGGGAGCAGTACCTCCCAACCTTCCATCCCCTCTCATTCTGGATTACTTAGCAGAGTTGCTTAATAGTGGCCTCTCCTTCTCTATTAAATTCCATGCCTCGGACATCTCTGCCCATTATGATTCAGACCCACCCTGTTCTCTCATCCTTTGATTAAGTAATTCCTCAGAGGGGCTTCTAATATCAGGCCTCCCAGAAGGTCTCCAACACCACCCTGGGATCTGAATTATGTGTTGAGAAACTAACCTTACCTCCTTTCGAACCTACCGCTTCAACAGAATTGAAATACCTCTCATGGAAGACTGCCTTCCTACTAACTATCACCTCAGCCAGAAGGGTCTCAGAACTTCAAGCCCTCATGGCTGTCGAGCTCTACAAAATTTTCCATGCAGACAGAGTTTCCCGGAGGACTAACCTCTCCTTTATGCCCAAGGTGGTATCTGATGTGACTCTTAATCAGACCATACACCTTCCCACCTTCTTGCCCAACCCTCAAAACAAGGAGGAAAGCATTCTACACTCAGTGGGTGTGCACATACATCTCATACTATCTGGACCATACTAAGCCATTCAGAAAAACAGACCAGCTTCTTGTAAGCTTTGCCCCAGGAGCAGAGGGGAAGACCATCTCCAAACAAACCATTTCTAAATAATTTCACACTGTATACTTTTTTGCTACAGACTACATGGGAAACCCATCCCTAAATCTATCCGTACACACTCCTCTAGGGCAACCTCCACTTCCACTGCCTTCCTTCCTCGGAGGAATACCTACCAGGGATGTCTTGGAAGCGGCCACCTGGACCTCTGTCCATACCTTTACCAAAGCATTGCCACCTACTTCTCTTTTCTAAGTCTAGGACAGCTTTGCCTCTGCAATTCTGCAGGGCCTCCTGACCCGTACCTAGGACTTAACCTATCCTTCCACCCTTTTCCTCAGCTTTGGGAATCCTCCCACAGGTGATGATTACAACAGTGAAACACGAAGAACATAGTACAGTTGTGTACACTTACCATAAATGTAAATGATCGAGTGTATTCACTGTTGCAGTCATGGTTTCCCTCCCTCCATCCCCCATTTAACATCTTCCCCTAGGGGACACAAGCTTCCCAAGGTGGCTTCTAGCCACCAGGACCACTTCTCTCTTTCCCCTTGTGCTTCTGACTGGTTAGGGCAAGAAAAACTGATGTAATGATGTCGGCTGCCTTGATTTATAGTACTGACGACCTGACGTCAGACTACAGGTGACAGCAGCCGGAGCACAAAAACATTGACTCTGGTATTCGGGCCGGCCGAAGGCTACCACAACAGGGATAACCCACAGGTTATGACTGCAACAGTGAATGCACTTGAACATCTACATTTATGGTAAGTGTACACAACTGTACTTTTTAGATGTACTTTAAATGAGTTTACATTCTGAATGGGTTTCAGTGGTAGTGGGATGTGTTTCCGAAGCTTAACTACTCTATTTGACTGTAAAGGGTCACATACAGTATTAGATGATTTGGTTATAGTAATTAGTTATTTTTCTCTAGACCGTAAATTTCTTCTGTGGGGATAGTATATTAAGTTATGGCTTATTGAGATGTCTGTGTAGCTAGCTGAGAAAGAGCTATGTGATGTGGTAGTGCTAACCAGTTTAATTTTCGGAGTGTTAGGCAGTACTGTGTTTATTGTGGTGTAATTTTAGCACTTTTTTATTAAGACAATTAAGTTTGGATAGTTTTGAGACTTGAAAGGGTAGTGAAAACTGGGGCAGCACAGAGTAAAAATGGCAGTAGAGGCTGTACATCTTCTGGCCATGTCTGAGATGGGTTTTTACTGTGTATAAATTATCTAATGTTTAATGATTTTTAACCACATTTGATACATGACTGTCAGATTTCTGTTGACCGTCTATGATGACCACCTGTAATTTTGTATGGTTTAGTTGATTCTTAGTCTTGCAGCAAAGGCAGTAGTAAGTGGTGTTTTGGTAGAAATGGCTTTTGGGGTAAAGAGCAATATTTTGGTTTTTTTTTTTAGGGTTTAAAAGTTGTAAATGATTTAGTCATGTTTCAGTCGATAAGAAGGATTGTTCTGCAAGGTGATGGAGTTTAGAAAGAGTTTTGGTAATAGGCTTGAGTCATCAGAGTATTGAACTACAATAGTATTTTCTGTAGCAGTGTAGAGGTTGTAGATGAATTTGTTGAAAAATATGGGGCCTAGTTCACATCATTAAGGGACACCAGTAGTTACTGGCAAGAAGGTGGAGAAATCATTTTTCCATTTCACTGCTGATGCTGTGTTTGAGAGGAAGCTATGGATCCATTGCAGTGAAGAGTTGGAGAGCCCTAAGAATTAAAGTTTATATAAACGTTTCTGGTGGGAGACCGAATGAAAAAGCATTATTTATTTATTTATTTTACATTTGTTTACCAGAATTATCCACTGGCTTGGAAATAATTAGCCCCTTTTCAGTGGAAGCCCGGGGAGAAAAACTCAACAATTAACATGACAAAATTGTCAAAAATAAAACAATACAGAATAGGTACCCACAACCTTAGCCTAAAACTTACTAGAAATAAAGTAACATATACAATAATAAGTTTAGGAAGATGGTGGAGACTAGACTTCTGACATTTCTCTAGGGTTAACAGTATTAACAAAATTCAGCAAAACAGTAGTAGTGTTGTGATAAAGATAGAAGCTGTGTTATCTCAAAGACAGCAGCTAGTTGTGTAATAGTTGATAAATTGCTTATGAATAGGTTTTTCAAATATTTTTCATAGGGGAGATAAATTGGCAGTCAGTCTATAATTTAAAAGATCTGAAATTGATTCCATCCTTGTGCAGTGGAATATTGAAGGATGTTTTCCATAGAGAGGGGACTGTTTCAGATATAGATTGAACATCCAGTCTCAATTCTGATAAATCAATAGCCTCAGCTACTGTTCTAAGATATTCACCAGATTGTCAGGGGTAGTTGTAGTAGGCTTTCATTTTTTGAGGTATTTTTTATGGCATCTGTGGGAACTGGTTGGAGGGGGAATTGTTGAAGGGGGTTATTTGAGTAGGAACATCAAAAGCTTGATTAGTTGCCTGGTTGGTTAATCACATAATCTGTGTAAAGTGGGTATTGAATTGGTTAGGTGTGGTATGATTTTCTTTGTGTGTGTTTGGTATTGGTTATGTAGCTTGTCCTGGCTTTAACAGTTTATTTATTAAGGCTCAGAATAGTTTTGGATAATTAGTTTGCATGTTTTGATTGGCTGAGTAATAGGTTTTGTTATGTTTATTAGTTGTCCTTATGCTGGTAATGAAGGATCTGTTTATTTTTTGTCTAGAGTTTCCATGCTTTGTCTTTTTATTTAGTTGCTAAAGATAGCCACAGGGCAGGATTTAGTTTTAACTCTTTTTACAATGAGGGGGCTAGTGTGTTTAGAACAGCTAGGAAGCCTTTATTGAATTCCGAGACAGCATCATCTATGGGATAAACCAGGAGGAGTTGGGCAGTTGGCATAATGGTTAAGGTGTATACCTTACAAACACAAGATGCAGGGTTTGATTCTCACATGAGGTAATTGGTTAGACTTAAAATAGGCTACAAGAGCACTTATCCTACTGCTAATCTATGAACCTGTAAATCTTTAGAGACTCCCAGTTAAGGAGAATGTAGTACAAGTGCATTAATAAGTGTCTTTATGAAAAGTAATAAGGCTTCTTACCAGGCTCTAATGATATGTTTTGGGGCTATTGCATTGGTACCTTATTTAATTTCTCCAAATCTTTTGGGTTTCTAATACCATGATGGGAATGGACCTCATTCCTAAGTCAAAGTACAAATAAAGTTCATGAAATTAGTAGTTTCAATCTTTGATGTCAGCCAGAAGTGCTCTTCACAGCACCGCAGTGTGCCCGGTAATGACCCCTTCTGCAATTCGTACTGAGTTACATGTATTGGTAACATATCTGAATACGATTGTAGATTCTTTTTTATAAGACCCATTGCTTCTTGGGACTGTCTGGGTATCTTTCTCCCACATTGCTCTTGTTTCTGCCTACAAATCCTCATATTTTATGACTTTGTCTCTCTCTGTCTGTATGCAAGACACTCTAGTCACTGGGTTTGACGATTTCAATGATCAGTGCTACTTCTGTCTTCTTTTTATGGGCCACTGTGTCAGGTTTTCTAGCATCTATCTTTTGAACTGTTGGATGATCCCATGTGATGTAAACTTCATCATTTTCTATGATGTTTTTCGCGGCTCATGTTTCCAGTGGTTTTCAGCCAATTCAATGCCATAATGTTTGCAAAATCCCCAGTGCAACAATCTTGCCACAATATTATGCCTTTCAGTATACAATCTTTCTGCCATTTGTATGTCATAACCAGCCACAAGGTATGCAACTGTTTTCAAATTCGGCTTTACAAAACCTACATTTGTCTGTTTCTCCCACATGGTCAATGGACTTTGTAAACCAGCGTGTATGCAGCCCACTATCTTGGACGGCCACTGTTGACCTTTCATCTTTTGGTTTGAATTCGCCTCTCCTTAACCATTCCTGTTTTTGTTCCTGATCAACGTGAGGTTCTTCCAGAAGTCTTCTATACTTGCAGCCATATTTATGCATTTTCCACATTTCTTGTCTTCTCATCTGGTCCTTCATCTTATATTCTTTCTTTTGTTTTTTCACACATTCAGTTGCTGCCTGATTTTTATGTACATGTAATCAATTTCAAGGAGGCCCATGCCTCTTTCTGAATGGGGAATATATAATCTTGGTGTGCACTGATTTTTATAAATCATTTGGTGAGCTGAAGCAGTCTTGTTTTCCTCTCTAATCTCTCCAACACGTTTTGGAGCCAGTCAGTCACTCCTTATGGTATAGGTTGGTTAGTGATCACTTAGGCTGTCTGAGGATGTTATGATCTAATCGATGGTTGACTTGTGTGATTGTGGATTTGTTATATCTAGTTGGTGTGGTTATAGATTGGGTGAGCTTCTACAGGCATATATTATTGGTTAGTTTTTCAGACTGTATGGTTTGTCAGAGGATATTAGCATTACCAAGTATTAAGGTTTCACATCTGATTTTTGAGTAGGCTCAGCAGAAAATATCTTCCAATGTTATACCATTGCTACATGGGGTCTCTCTCTCTCTGTCTATATATATATATATATATATATATATATATGTGTGTGTGTGTGTGTGTGTGTGTGTGTTTTTGTGTGTGTGTATAGAGAGAAACGCACACAACCTTGATTGTGATGTGAATGTTTAGTATTAGCATGATTAGTAGGATTTCTGAGTTAGAGAAAGTTGGCAGGGTATGGGGGGATAGGGAAGATATCTAATGAGTATTTTGGAGAAAGTAGCAACTCCACCACCTTTTTCTGTCGCCCGGTCTAATCTGATATTGTTATAGTCTGACAGGGCAATTTCTTCATTTTTTTTCATTCTTGGCAGAGCCAGATTTCTGTGGCAACTAAGATGTTTGTAATGTGTAGTGCTGCCATGAGTGTGCTTCATGGAGTTTGTTATAAACACTTCGTAAGTTGGTATGGTATATACATGAAGCCAAGGTGGGACTGTAAGTGATGTGGTATCAATAAAGAAACTGCAGGTGATATGCTGTTTATGTTGGAATATGCTGAATTGGATTTTGATTTTAGTGGATGTGACCACAACGTTTTAGCGTTTTTGCTTGATTTTATGTTGGCAGTGTCAGTGGGACAACAGGTAGCACACTCCCCTTTGGTGCACAAGGCTGCAGGTTTTATTCCTACACCAGGTAGATAGATTGCTGACACTGCAGTGCAGCATAAGGGGATATTGCACTCCTAAGTGTGTCATCCATTGGTTGAGACATTAAACCAAGGCTTGAGCTGTTGGTAGTTCAAGTAGATGTAAAAGATCCCATGGCACCTATCAAAAAGGGAAAGGTCCTTGATACCATAGCCAAATTTCCCCTAGCAATATAAATACCACCTCAGGTCTCCCCTGAAAACAGGATACTTAGCCTAGTGCAACTAACCTGGTCATCAAATAATAAATAAACAAATTTTCCAGTTTGTCAGTAAATGGCCTTTGCTTTGAATGGGATATGTGAATGATGGTGTGATAATGTGAGGTATTGCCAGCTATGCCAGGAGAAGTAGGGCAGTGGATGTGTAACATATGCCAGCACAGCTAGCTGGAATGCTGTGGAGAATTATGTCATTTGTATATCAAACTTATTTGTGCTTGTGTTGAAACATGTATTTGTAAAGCTGCTTGTGTTGCCAACAGTGTGCCCTGCTGGACTGAAAAAAATATATACATGCATTATTGTAACTGTTTAAATGTATGTGTTTTAACAGAGGATACTGGAAGAGAAGAGGTTAATCTCAATCCACCTAACTTTGAAAACTGAAGTTAAATTACCTGGCTTAGGCCATAAAGATTCTGTGTTACAGTTCTTGATGCAGCCAAATACAAAAAGTCTGTACTAGGAAGTTTTCTGCATTTTCTTTCGGTGAACTAATTGCTACTCTGGAAGGGTGGAGGCTTGAAATTGTTTTACGATTTCCAGAAGCTGCAAAAGATCTAATCAAAACTTTGTGTGTGTATTATTGACACACGTGCTAAATTCTGGCAGTTTCTAGCAATGGGGGTAGCATGGGAACCAGAAGTCAGATGATCAGATGAGACTGAATTCTCATTGCAGTCTGTTTTTGGAACCTGACAGAGAAGGACCCCTCACGTACTTCATCTTGCTTTGCTCTAGTAAGTGAACCAGGGAATAGTAATTTTTAGATCAGTCAGGAAAATATAGTGAGATTAGTTAAGTACTGTTTTTCTATATCTATGTGAATCTATTCATCTGAGCTATTTTAATATTTCCTGTGATTGAAACTCTGGTGGTTACTGTAAATAGATATTTAGTGTGTTCATGTTCTTTTCTTATTTATTATTAAATATGTTTAAACTTTTCATTGTGGCTGGTCTTTTAAAGAATATTTTAATCTCTGAGAGTATTTGTATATATTTGGTGACAACTCTTGTCGCTCCTGAAAGCCTTGCTGTTGGTCAAACCACCATTTGTATTAATATTAACTTCACTCAATGTAATTGAATACTCTTGCAAGAGCCTTAGAGTAGCTGGCTTTGTCTGGTGGCGGCGTAACTACCTTATAGTCTGGGCCAAAGGGGGCATAGCTGGTATATGTGTGCCAGCCTTTCCCAGGTGTGTGTGTCTATAAATTGAAATCTCAGAGTGTGTGTCAGCTGTTTGTGAAAACAGTGATTTGTGTCCCTGCTCCAGAGAGGGTACTGGAGAATTTGGCTTGGATACTTGGCTGAGGCCTCAACTCTATAGGTGTGCCAGTGGGGAGTCTTATTGGAAAACTGCAGGGAGACAGAGAAATCCAGACCCCGGGCTGAATGTGCTCCCTTTGTGCTCTTAAGGGAGATTGTGCTTGATGCAGAGAGCTGCATCTGGAAATACTGAGTATATCCATTACTGTTACAGGTGAACATCCCTCTCCAGTGCCAGTGGTGAGGATTCAGGCTCCTTGATTACTGGCATCACAGGTGGTACAAATATAGTGTGACTGAAAGATGAGGTTCAGAGGTATTTTGTCTGGAGGCACTCTAGAAGAGTTTTGTTGGAATTATGAGGATAATTCATATTGCTAGGATGTCAGTTGTGTAAGTAGGAGATGAGGCATTAGTATGAATAATTGTAGGAGAGATGTTTCTGAAATGTAAGTAACAGAGATTTGAAGGATAGAGGAGGATTATGTAATTGAGACATGAAGTAGGGAGGGTTTATTTGTGGAAAGTAGAAGCTGTAATTTAGAATAATAGATTTGTAGGCTTGTAGGTAATTTTGAGTATAGGCATGGGGAATATTGGTATGAATGAGTGTATGTGGTGAAGGGGGTGTTACAGAGTAGAAATAGGTAAGGAAGGGTCTTAAAGCAAATATTACTGGTTTTAATTATGTATGGAGATAGAGTGATTGGTATAAGCAGATGTTCTTCCATATCAGTCTTGCAGTATTCTTCACCTAAGGGATCTCCTGCCAAGGACAGGTCAACATCCAGCTGATATACCAAAGCCTTTATGTCTTTTATGGGCAGTGCATCACATGTATGTTCGCATAGTATAGGGCATAAAGGTGATGCATGCAAGTAAACACTCAGAACAGTTTTGCCACCTGTCCGAATGCCATTATTGATTGTTTGACTGAATGCCCTTCTGCTCTGCTGCTTATTAAGCCATTTTTCAGATAAGTGCCTCATTGGAGTTTCTTCTCCTCTTTTTTACTATTGCTCTGTATTGTGCTATTGTCATCCCCCAGAAAGGAAAAATGTCAATCTGGGAAGCAGATTCCCCATAAAAACCATCATGACCAGTGCCTTTTGATTGGGTGCTTCCCACAATCATAAACAGTGGTCTCTATGCCATGTGTATGTGCCAAAGACCCTAAGTAATTGACTGTCCTTCTTCTTCTTATATCTTGAGAACCAATGACTTAAGCTGTTGGCATAGGGTGCTGTGACAGAATCCTCCTTTCCCAAAGGCTAGCCATCTGCCAGGAAGAAGGCCAGAAAAGTTAAGCCTGAACAGGTTGATGTCCTTCCTCCACCACATGTCTCTAGAGGCTAGTCAAAACCCTGAAGACTGTACAAGTTTGTTTAGGATTCCACTGCTGTGACCCCATTGGAGGCTGTCATGGATCCAAATTCTCGCACAGCCTCTGAGGCTTTTCTGTCTGTACCTGGCATAGAGGGGAAACCCCAGCTGGTAATATTCAAGAGACAGAAGTGTTTTTCTCAGATTTTAGTGAGGGAGGAAATTCCTACTACAATTATTGAGTCATGCCAAAGGTCTGACCCTTCAAGGGTGTTCCAGGTGGACATCCCACAGAAAAAGAAACAGAAGACAAAGCATATTTTCCCCATTGTAAAGAATCCACAGCGAGCATGGCAGGATTTCACTCAGGGTTTTTTAATGCTTTGATGGCCTTGAAGGCTCCTTAAGGTGTGTTTCTGTTTCTGCTCCCCCGTCTTCCACTGATGTTAAGAGGCCTAGGGAATTGGATTCCTCCAATGAGGATTTGAATGCTAGGAAAGAATCCCTACCCTATTCTTCCCAAATTCCTACCCCCTTGGACTACCATTTGGAGGAAAAGGATTATTTGAGTCCAGACTCCCCCTTTGGAAGAGTTGTTCTTTGGGGATACTGTTGCCTGCATGATGAACTATTTTAAGTGGGACTACTCCTTAGTGTTTGACATTCAAAATAGATGCCTTGAGTTTCTACAGATAGTCTTCCAAACCATCAGCTATCCCGCCTGTTCAGGCTGCAATCTTGGTTACTTTTTCTGCAGCTTCTGTAGCTCCTGACTCTCAGCCTCCTGTGCCAAAGAATCCTGATAGGTTCTGCAAGATGCCTGAGGATTGCAAATTTCTTTATGTGCCCTTCTGCTGATCCTTCAGTGGTAGCATATTCTTCTGACAAACCCTTTAAGTTGTTGCCATCTAGTAAGCCACTTCCTTCTGGTATGGATAGTAGGGCCATAGAAATTGTTGACCAATAAGGTTTACAGTGCTGCAACCTTGTCCTTTTGGGCCATTAACTACACGACTCATAGCATCAGGTATGTTTTGTCCATCCTTTCCCAGGTTTCTAAGTTGGTTTCTGACTTTCCTGATTCTGAGGGGAAGGGTTCTGCCCTTTCTCTGCTAGGGTCCTCTTATCATGTTGCCCATCACTCACTAAGATGCAGCTATGATACAGCTGATGCCTCTTCCAGGCCTTTAGTTCAGTGATGGTGTTATTCATGGCTACATCTTCAGGATGTCCTTCATGGATGCATCTGCAGTCATAACAACTGGGTTGTCCTGTCGTCAGGCAGCCCTTCGGTCGGCCGGATTCCAAAGTCCGGGTCCGGCTTCGGCTTGCTGGCTTATTTAGGTTCCTCCAGGAAAAGGGTAAGACCTTGCAGGAACTGAAGCATAGGTTCATAGGTGTGTGTACTAGGCTAATTGCTCTGGAGCCTTTACAAGCCCATCCCAAGTTACAGAGGAACTATCTTTCCAAGTCTGCCTTTGTTTATAGACAGACTTGTCCCACTCCTAAAGGTAAAAAGGGTTCTAGGCGTGTTACTTCTGCTAAGTCTACTCAGGCTCCTCCTTCCTAGAAGCCTTCTTTTCAGGATAAGCCTAGTTCTATTTGACATTTGGCTTTCCCTTCTCCTTAACCAGGTCCCGTTGTCTGTCTTCTTATCTCTTCCAAATTGCCATTGGATCACCTGAGATTCTTGGGTTCTGTCATTTCCATTGTATCACCTTAGATTCATGGGTTCTCTCATTTATCCATCAGGGATATTTCATGCTTTGGAAATCCCTTCCTCCCTTTTCAGGCATTCCTCAACCCCGTCAAGAACAGCTTCCTTATTTTCCAGATGTTCTTGTGCCCCTTTTGGATCAGGGCACTATTCAGCTTGTTCCACCCACCCAGATGGGAAAAGGGTTGTACTCCGGAATGTTTTGGTTCCTTGGAAGGTTAGTATGTCAAAACCAATTCTGGATCTTTCTCTGCTCAACACCTTTCTCAAGAATTTCTACTTTTGAGAAGTTATCCCTTCAGACCTTGTTTCCTTTTTTTCCTCAGGCCTTCATAGATTCTCTAGATCCCAAGGATGGATACTGCTTTTGCTTTATTTTACATACAATTTTGCACCCTGGCTAAGCAAAGAATGTAGATCCTTACTCAAAGCAAGAGATAAAGCTTGGGAACAATTTCACACAAACAAAAACCAAGCCACAAGACAAACATTTTTAGAACTCAGAAACAAAGCTAAAAAACTTGTAAAACTAGATAAAATCAACTGATACCATAATATTCAAGAAAAACACCACAATAATCCACAAAAAATACTGGGCCGCAGTCAATAATATACTACTACCAGGTAAATCAGTTACCCCCGCCCTTACCTCAGCCACATCCTCTGACAATATAGCAACCCAATTTAATAAATTTTGACACTATCCAGTCCCTTGCAAATTCTCTTAACATTCCCAACGACTCTGCCCCTTCTGCCCCCAGCTCTGCAGCACCTTACAAAAGTGCCCCAACCAGCTCAGGTTAAAACCAGTGTCTGTAGATAGCATAAAAAACTACTCCTTAAACTTGAGTCAACCACCCTAGCTGCAGACTACCTCCCAGCTGACTTTCTCAAAATTGTGTCAGATGCAGTTGTATACCCAGTAGCCATACTCATAAATAGATCATTGTCTGAGGGCTTAGTACTCCCCATTTGGAAAATCTCCCATGTCATTCCTTTACACAAAAGCGGCAGTTCCACAGAATTTACTAACTATTGTCCAATCGCCATCCTGTCACCCTTATCTAAAATCCTCAAGAGAGTCAATTCATGGACTACCTTTTCAGACAAACTTTTATCAAACAAGCAACACGGTTTTCACCCTTATCACAGCACCACCACAGCCCTAATGGCCTTCACAAATACATTTAACCACTTCAGAAACCATGATGGACATTATGTATCTGCCATATTTGTGGACCTATCCATAGCTTTTAATGTGGTAAATCACAATAAACTACTCATCTTGTTCTCCTCCTTTAACTTCTGTGGTTCTGCTATTACTTGGTTTCAGAGCTATCCGTCAGGACATCAGCAGGCTGTACAGTGGCAACACCACCTTTCATCTCCTCTTCCTTTGTCTTTAGGGGTCCCACAAGGCTCCATCCTTGGGCTTCTACTCTTCTCTCTATTCACTAAGCATCTCCACACCACCACACTTCATGCATCTATACAATATGCAGATGACTGTATGCTAATATGTGCAGCCCCCTTGCTACAACATCTCAACACCATTACCCAGGAATCATTTCTATCTTTAGAAGCATGGCTCACCAATTCCCAACTCATCCTCAACTCCAACAAAACAAAACTCCTGGTCTTCCACCCTACATGATCTCCTTCATGTTTACCTATCTTTTAACATAGAATCCAAAATAAAACTATCACTTCAGTAACTCATACTAAACTGCTAGGCATTGAAATTGATAACTTGAGATTCGATATCCACATTGTCCAAACCGTTAAAAAGGTTCATAAGAAACTAGGTCTACTTTACAAGAACAAACAATTTCTAATCAGAGCCACAAAACCTACCACCACCTGCATTCACCTCCTGTCGGTGCTTCTGTATGCCTCCCCAGTTCTGACCAACCTTCAAAAAACTGATCTAACCTAGCTGGAATCCTGTTACAATAAAATAGCCAAATTTGCCACTGATACCACACATGGATCTCATCGCTGCACATCTCTTAAACGACTACATTGGCTCAAACTCCCCCAGCTCTTGCGCTGTAAACAACTAACCTTTGCCCACAAAATTCTCCTTCAACCTGATACAGGCTCCGCACTCCAAAATCTTCTGCAGCCATATTCCACTTCTAGAGTCCTCCGATCCAGCAGTAAACTGCTCCTGGATACCACAAAAGCCAACAACACAGCTGGTGAATCACTCTTCTTAAACATCTTCCCTAAAATCTGGAATAAACTACCATCCCCCATTACCTCCAGCTCCTCCCAGCACAATTTAAAAAGCTACTAACAACACACTTGAAAAATGCTTGGCTAAGCACTTGTAACTCTCCTGGCTAATACTAACCTCTGTATGGGTAATCATGTACTGCTCATTGAGTGCTGTCATACTTCGCTTCCTGAACTCACTAAAATGTAATTTATTTTTTTTCTACACATTAGGTTTATGTTACCACTGGTAAACTGTATTTTTCAACACTGTGTAAATACTATTGTTTGCTTATGTATTGTCCCTGCAAGTTTGTCAACTTCTATAATAATGTTTTTATCGTTATTATTTGCTGAAGCTTTTCTCCTCGGGCCTCCGCTGAAAAAGGACCTGTGTCCAGTCGAACTTTCCTGGTGAACAAATGTAAAATAAATAAATACCTTCACATCCTCAGTCACCTTTGGTTCAGGAAATTGTTATGTTTCTCTGTTCCTTCCTTGCATTTTCATATGTTCTTCGTATTTCACTGTTGCAGTCATAACTTGTGGGTTATCCCTGCTGGGTAGCTCTTGATTGGTCTGAATACCAGAGTCAAACTTTTCCTCTGCGCTGGCTGCTGTCGCCTGTGGACTGACGTCAGGTCGTCAGTGGTATAAAGGAGAGCAGCTGGCGCCATTACATCAGTCTTTCTTGCCGTGGAGCCCGAAGCGAAAGTAGTTTGCTTGTGTGCCAGTCGCTCGTTGCCAGAGTGGAAGTTGAATCTTAAAAGGACTAAAGCCAAGTACCCCATTGGGGACCTTTTTCTTGCACTAACCAGTGTCCGAAAAAGTCAAAAATTGTCTCCGCTGTGGAAAACAAATATCACACCGAGACTTCCATACCTTGTGCGTTACTTGTCTAAGCCCAGACCACAACGTCCCCCTTTGTTGGTTCTGCACACTTTTCAATTCAAGGACTATTCGCCGTAGAGCTGAAATTGTAGCCAGGCATTTCCAAAGTAGTTCCTCTTATTACGAAATGGCATCCATCGGTTAACAGTCTGTGAATATTCCCAAAAAATGAAAAGATAAAGAAAGGGACAGACCACACAAACTTAAACCTTCAGACGACCCATCCTAGAAGCAAGTAGTCAGTTCTCAGGAATTCAGTGAGGTGCATTCGCAGCCCCTGATGCCTATCTCGTTTCCTTTGCAGGCCTCTACCGAGACCCTTTTGGAGTCCAGTATGCCACCGGGGAATGCTTCATCATCCGATCCCTTGGTTGTCTCTGCTTCGGTTTGGTCCAGAGCCACTACGCAGGCACCGGCTTCTTAGTATGTTCTTCACACAACCAATTCAAGGCAAAAACTGGCGTCTTCGTCTCCAACTACCACATCCCAATGACAAATGGATTTACTAAGGCCTAAAAGCAAGGTCACCCCAAAGAAAACAGTCACTAGTCGCCATCTAACTCCTCCTCCACCGCATTGGACACATTTACTGAAAATGGCGGAGGACCTCATCACTTTTATCAAGGGTAGCCATACCACTTCTTCTAAAACAAAAAGGGATACTTCTCTTGAAGTTCACAGAGAACTGGATTCTAAAATTTCAGACTACCTTGATTCAGATGAGGAACTAACTCTTACCTCTTTTGAGGATTCTGATCCAGAGGAATCCATTCCTTTTGCCTCCCCCCTGAGGATCTTTCATTTGGGGAAACCCTGCACACTCTCAAGAGAGCATTTCTGAGAAGCCCAAGATTATCGTCAGTCTAAGAAAAGACTACAAGAGTTTCTAGATCTTCCTCTGCACAGACCCTTGGCCATCCCTCCTATTCTGAACATGGTGGACAATGTTTTCAATGAAACTAGCCTCACCCCTGCTGCCCTACCCCCTGTTCCTAGAAAATCTGACAGGTACTACAGGGTGCCTGATTCACATAAGTAGTGTTTAAAAACCCTGCAGCAGACCCAGAGGTCATCACACAGGGCCAAAGGGGCCAAGGCTAGCTCTTACTCAATTCCCTCTGACAAGGACTCAAGAGCTCAGGACAGATGGGGTAAGAAAGTGTACGCCTCCACAACCATAGCAATTGGAGCTCTTGACTGCCAGTTCCATATGCTAAAATATCAACAGCACACCTTGGAACTTATAAAACAAAAAATGTCATCTTTACCTGACACTAATACTTCTAAAGAGTTAGATCTTCTGCACTCTACTTCTCAAGTAGCTAAACACTGCCTGCACTCCGGATTCGATGCCTTAGAAGCCTCAAGTAGGGCTGCTGTGGCAGGTTCAGTCATTAGGAGGAACGTATGGCTAAAAGAACAGCCACTGCCTGATCATCTAAAATCAAAACTACTTGATGCCCCCCTGGATAAAGACCGCTTGTTTGGATCAAAAGCACAGGAGGTCATCAAAAAGATGGAGAATAAAGCTAAATCTATGCAAACATTAAAAGACTTCCTCCAAGTTCAACCTTCCAGATTCAGCAGAAACTTTCCCTCTAAGCAGTGGTCTTTCCCAGCCCCAAATAGACAGGTTCAAGGGAGGCCTCGCAGGGACTGACAGATTAGACTACAAAACCAAGGCCAGCGAAGAACTAAGTAGTGGCCCTCCACCACTCCCACAGCAGGGAGTTCTAAGTCCACTTACTACTCTAGGAACGTGCAGTGACTCTCACTCCCCCTCCCATCAGAGGTTAGGAGGAAGGCTGTCCCTTTATAAACAAAATTGGCTGTCTGTAATAAAGGACCAATGGGTATTAAAAATAATTTTTCAGAGCTACAAATTTACCTTCCAACAAGTCCCAACCTTACTAGGTTACCCAAATCTACCTCCAAATCAGTGGGCAGAAGCATTAAAACAAGTGCACATACTCCATGCTCAAGGGGCAGTGGAGCCTGTGCCACAGGATCAAGCAGGAAAAGGTTTTTACTCCAGACTGTTCCTAGTGCCAAGAAAAGAAGGCACTTTGATCCCATCCTCGACCTGTCCACTCTAAACACCTTCCTTAGAGGTCCCAAAATTCAAAATGCTAACACTTCAAAAACATTTGCCAATGCTGGGCAAAAATGCATGGCTAGCCACTCTAGACCTAAAGGATGCCTACTTCATATACTCATAAGGGTGTCCTGCAGAAAATACTTCCAGTTCAGAGCAGGTTCACAACACTTTCAGTTCTCTGTGCTACCATTTGGCTTATCTACGGCTCCCAGAGTCTTCACAAAATGCCTGGCCCCAATGGTTGCCTACTGCAGACAGCAAAACAGCCAGATTTACCCTTATCTGGATGACTGCCTAAGCCAAGCAGACAACAAAGAGAAGTTACTACAGGACCTGGTCTTTGTACAAACAACCCTAACCTCTCTTGGGTTCACTATCAACAGGAAAAAGTCAAACCTAAACCCCTCCAGGCAGATCACCTTCTTTGGCACACTCCTGGGTACAGCCTCCCAAACAGCCTTCCTCTCACCAGAAAAACAATGCTTTCTTCCAAGTTATGTTTCCCAGTTAGCTCTCCGAAAAAAACTCACAGCAAGGAAAATTCTGCAAGCACTGGGTTACATGTTGTTCTGCATTCTGATGATTCCCCTGGCCAGGCTGCACATGAGGAAACTCCAGTGGTACCTAAAGAACCTTTGGTGCCAACACTTTGTCTATGGAGACCACTCTCTCCCTCATTCCATGCATAAGGAATGGGTTTTTTTGGTGGGCAGAGGCCTGCACTCAGAACAAGGGCCTTCCCTTCACCTACCTAACACAAAGCCAGACTATCACCACAGATGTCTCAGACCTAGCTTGGGGCGCTCATTTAGATACCTGGTGCACCCAAGGCTCTTGGGACCTCAGGCACCTTAATTGGCACATCAACCTAAAGGAAATTATGGCAGTTCACAAGGCTATCACATCCTTCCAAGACTACCTAAAACTAGGTGCCCTGCTCATAAAAACAGACAATACCACAGTCATGTAGTACATCAACAAGCAGGGGGGACACACTCCTACTCTCTACTCTGTCTGCTGACTAGCCATGAGCCTCTGGCAGACAGTTTCCTCCATGGGCCTACACCTGATAGCCCAGTACATCCCAGAAGTAAACAACATCCTAGCAGACCATCTAAGCAGAAACTACTTAGACCCCCACGAATGGAAACTTCAAAAGCGGACATTTCTCCAAATCACTCAGGCCTGAGGACACCAGAAGTGGACATCTTCACCTTACAACACAACAATCAGCTGCACAAATTTTGCACCAGGGAGTTCCACCCCCTAGCTTGGAACAATTGGCTAAGCTTCTGGTGTCATTGGATCCAGTATCCTGTCTGCCTGGGACGACATGATCAACAGACCATGATGCTTTGCCAGAGATGGTCTGCACCTGTCACCCCTGGGATTCAGGTTACTGGCTAAGGCTCTTGCCACCACTATAATGCCTTTTTTAGGCAAAGTTCAAAGGAGACCACCACCACCGTAACAGGTACAAGCATGCAAAATCTGAAGGTAATGCTACTCAATGCTAGAAGTCTAAACCTCAAAATGCACTCTCTTGAGGCACTCCTAAAAATGGAGAACATCGATATCTGTGCAGTAACCGAGACCTGGTTCAAGGCTCCAGAGAGCACCCCTACAGTACTAGGCTACAACTCTTACCACACTTTTCGGCCACCAAACCAGGACTGAAACACTAAAGGTGGAGGAGTGTCAATATTTACCAAGGATATTCACACCACCAGGCTAGTTGCCCAACGCAATGCGTCTGAAATTCTCCAGGTGCAACTAACACTAGGTAAGACTGCAATCCAAATTGTAGCTTGCTACAGATCCCCCACCATGCCCCAAGATTCTCACTATACCTTTCTAAACATACTGAAAAATATTAAGATAGAACCAAACACCCTAATACTGGGTGATTTTAACTACCTGCCATTAACTGGGAAAACTACTCGTGTACCAACACCTTTGCCCAGCGGTTCTTGGAATTCATAAATTCCAATGCCCTGGATCAACTAGTCAATAGTCCCACCAGGGGCTCCAATATCCTAGACCTGGTCATTACCAGCATGGGAAATCGTTGCTCCACACCTATGGTCACCCCCTCGTTAGTCAGGTCTGACCATAAGCTAATCACCCTTAACATCCACATCCCACCCCCACCCCCAGTAAGGAAATCTCCATAAAAAAACTTCTCCAAAGCCAACTTCATGCTACTCAAGTCAGAAGTGACAAACTTCATGACACCCATGCTGACTGGGAACTGAAAGTTCAACTGCTGAATCCTACACTAAGGCACTGTACGAGTACGTCCACTCATGCATGAATCGTGCCATCCCAAATAGAGCCAAGATGCTCTCATCCAAAAAAAGGAAGCCAATCTGGTGGTCCCCTGCCATAAACAAACTTTACAACAAAAGGAAGAAACTGTTGCAGAAAAGAGGAAAATCCCAGGATGCAAAAAAACTCCCTTACCAGCCTCACTAAGAAGCTGAGATCCCTCATAAAATCCTCCAAAGCTAGTTACGAAAATAAAATTGCCAAAGATTCCAAAGACAACCACAAGGCATTCCATAACTATGTCAAGAATCTAAATGGCAATGCTCAGATCTGCTCTGAGCTAAAACAGAATGGCATTAAATATACTGATCCCAATGGTATTGCCAATATCCTGGCAGATCGATTCAATGTCAACTTCACCCCCCTCTCACCCCCTAAATGGCCCTTCTCAATACCGGAAGATTGCCAAATTCCGGTAACGGCCACACAGGTAAAAAACGCACTCTCCAAAGCTAAGAATACAGCATCCATGGGACCAGATGACATCACGGACTGTGTACTACATGAAGTACAATATGAATTGGCACCTCACCTAAGTGTGATGTTTAATCATAGCCTCACCTCAGGTTTCGTGCCCACTGAGTGATGCAGAGCTAAAGTTATCCCACTCCACAAGGGGGAATCCACTTTGGATCCCGGAAACTATCGTCTCATCTGTCTGACAAGCCTTATCTGCAAGGCCATGGAGCGTATTATCATGGAACTTATAAACAAAGACATTGGCAACCTTCAAACACTGGACCCCACCCAGTTTGGGTTCATGAAGGGCCAATTTTGTCTCCTGAATCTGATTGACTTCTTCAAATCAGTCTCCAGAGCCATGGACAAGGGTAAGGTGGTCTACACAGCCTATCTACACCTTGCAAAGGCCTTTGATACCATCCCCCACTCTGGAATCACAGATAAACTTACTAAGCTGGGCATTTAATCCCTACGTCACCCAATGGGTTGCTAACTGGCTTACTGATAGAACCCACACTGTAAAAATAGCCAACTCCAAATCCAGCTCCAGACAAGTGACAAGTGGAGTACCTCATGGTTCAGTCCTGGGACTGCTCTTGTTTGGCATCTACTTCTCTGAAGTATAGGCCAACACTAAGGGACTCTGGCTAACAAAGTTCGCAGATGACTGCAAACTGGGGAGCCATTATTGAATCCCCAAACGATGTGGATACTCTACAAAAGGGCCTTACAGAAACAGATGCTTGGTGCCAGAGCCATGGGCTCAAGCTCAATGCCAAGAAATGTATAGTTATCTCCTTCGGGGGAAAAACATGTACCCATGAATTACCATATAGGTGGCAGTACACGAAACACTGAAAGTGTGATAAAAGACTTGGGGACACAGGTGGACAGTGGTCTCAGCTTCGATAACCACATCGCCACAACAGTCAGGAAATCCTTCTATGTGGCACACCTCATCACGAAGGGCTTTTCATCCACAAAAAAGGAGGTCATTGTCCCACTGTATTCCTCCCTCATTAGACCCATTATAGAATACAAAGCCCTGTTTAGTATGTACCTCTCAAGACATCTGCAACAACTGAAAAGGCTGCAGAAATACCTCACTAAAAGAATCACAGGCCTAAAGTAGATGCCTTATGCCGACTGCCTTAAAAAACTCTAGCTATACTCTGTCGCATATCGTCTACTCAGAGGCGATCTTTGCTTAACATACAAGGCCATGTCAAACCCAGAGCTGTTGACATGCTACACTTAAAGAAATCCCAATCCCTCAGAGCCACACACTCCAGGGATCTAAACCTTGTCATCACAATAAACAAAACATGCTGGAGGGATAGGTTCCTGACCCAGAGACTCCCCAGACTTTGGAATAGATTGCCCATACATGTCAAGCAGAGTGCCTCTTTGGCCCTCATCAAAAGGAACCTTGACGATTGGATTGGAGAAAGGAAATTCACCCCGGGGATCACGTCATCCACCCTGCTAGACAGGGGTCCAGGGAAGTAAATAGTGTGGGAAGAAATAGCCTGGGAATTGTTATGGCTAGGCTTGTATAGGCCCTAGGGCTGATAGCCTAGTACCAGCCTATGAACCTATGGAAAGTGGATGCTCTCTCATTCCAGTGGACTAGTCTCTTCATTTATGCGTCCCCCCCCACCCTCACTCCCATGGGTATTGCTCAAAATAAGACAGGAAGGACCAAAAGCCACCCATTTAGCACCAGATTGGCCCAGGCAACATTGATACCCCTTGCTGCTCAGTCTGACTAAGGAGCTTTACAGGCATCTGCTGTTAACTGCAGACCACCTGACACAAGCCAGAGGGGAGATTCTGCATCCAAACCTGCACACACACATACTTTCTGCATGACTTATCCCCCAGGGACTGGGGATAACCCACAGTTGAGCAAGCAGGTCCTAGACATTATTAAGGAAGCCAGGAGGCCCAGCACCAGGAAATATTACTCAGAGAAATGGAAAAGATTCAACTCCTGGTGCCTATCAGAAGGTCACAGCAGCTCCCAGCTGTCCCTCCCATTTATTCTGGACTACCTAGTGGAGCTACTTAACAAGGGCCTCTCCTTTTCCTCCATTAAAATCCACGCCTCAGCCATTTCAGCACACTTTCATGCTGAACAGCCTGTCTTCTCTCACCCTTTGATTAAGCAGTTTCTCTGAGGTGTAGCTAACATTAGGCCCCCTAGAAGGGCACCCACTCCAGCCTGGGACCTGAACTATATCTTTGAAAAACTGACATTGCCGGCTATTACTTCACCTAGGAGAGTGTCAGAACTTCAAGCACTCATGGCCATTGAACCCTTCATTATCTTCCATGCAGACAGGGTGTCTCTCATTCATGCCAAAGGTAGTATCAGATGTGACCATAAACCAAGCTATACATCTCCTCACCTTTTTTCCAAACCCCTAGAGTAAAGGGGAGAGAGTTCTGCACATGCACACACTGGATGTGCACAGACAGGTAAGATTCTACCTGGACAGAACAAAGTCCATTAGGAAGACTGAGCAACTCTTGGTCGGCTTCGCCCCAGGGAAAGAGGGAAAGCCTATCTCCAAACAGAGCATTTCAAACTGGGATATCTCACTGTATACAATTCTGCTACACTTTTCATGGAAAAGCTCCTCTTAAATCTATCAGAACACATTCCACTATGGCAGCCTCTACTTCCACTGCCTTCCTTAGAGGAGTACCCACCAGGGGCATCCTGGAAGCTGCCATTTGGACCTCGGTCCACACCTTCAGCAAACACTACCACCTGCCCCTGTTCTCCAGGGCTCGGGCAGGCTTTGCCTCTGCAATCCTGCAAGGCATGCTAGCTCAATCCTAGGAATTCCATACTTCCATCCTCCCATTCCTCAGCTTTGGGAATCCTCCCACAAGTGATGACTGCAACAATGAAACACGAAGAACATAGTACAGTTGTGTACACTTACCATAAATGTAGATGTTCAAGTGTGTCCACTGTTGCAGTCCTATTTTCCCTCCCACCTTCCCCCTTAATCTTATAACTGCCATTCTTGTGGCCTTGGGCCACCAGAGGCTCTTTAAAACATTTCCTTCAAGGGGCTCCGACAGATTAGGGAAAGAAAAACTGATGTAATAGCGCCGGCTGCTCTCCTTTATACCATTGATGACCTGACAGCAGCCGGCACAGGGGAAAAGCTTGACTCTGGTATTTGGGCCAACTCAGGGCTACCCAGCAGGGATAACCCAGAAGTGATGACTGCAACAGTGAATACATTCGAACACAGTTATGGTAAGTGTACACAACTATGCTTTCTCTGCTTTGCCCTTTGGCTTCTCTACTATATCCCAAGGGTATTCACCAAATCCCTTTCTCCTGCCATCACTTTTTGCAGGCTTCAGAGTGTACAGATTTTTCCCTGCTCATTCAAGCTCCTTCTTCCAGCAGTCTGCTGCAGGACCTCAGTTGCATTCTTCAGACCATTCCCATGCTAGCATCTTCTCCTAGCCCCAAGGTTCTTTCCCCCACTGCCTTTTTTCCAGTTTCGTCTTCCTCTGTCACAGCCAGGGAGTTTCTTAGGGTTCTGGTATTTACGGCCTTCACCATTCCCATGCTACATCCTGCCAGGCTTCATATGAGAAAGTTGCAGTGGTACCTCAGATCGGTGTGGCTCCAACATTGCAACTGTCTGGAGTCCCCTGTTCCTTTTCTTCCATATGTCAAGCTGCAGTCTGCTAGTGTTAATGTTCTGCACACCTTGGATTTGCACAGACAACGCCGATATTATTTCAATAAAACTAAAGATTTTCATAAATCTGAGCAGCTTTTTGTTTCTTTTCATCCTATGTCTTTAGGTTTGGCTGTTTCCAAGCAAACCATTTCTTCTTGGATTTTTAAAACCATTTCTTTTTGCTCTTCTTTTCATGGAAAGGGCTTTTATTCCTCCCTCTGTTGTGGCTCATTCTGCTAGGGCTGTGACACTTCTGGTGCTTTTTTTAAGGGTTTGGATACTACTGCTATTCTTGAGGCAGCTACCTGGACTTTTGTGCACACCTTTACCAAGCACTGTACGTTTGTGTTTTCTAGGTCCAGAGATGGTTTTGGCTAGGGCCATTCTCCATGGCTTCCTAGAGGGCTGTGCTGGTCCTTCTTCCCCTCTGTCTTCTTCCTGAGCTGTTGCACTCTCCCTGTTGTGAAGAATATTGCAATGGTGATATGGAAGGACATAGTACAGGTGTGTAAAATCTTACCGTAACAGTAGATGTCCTTCTCTTCACTGTTCCTTTTTTCCCTCTGGATGTGCTTGTTAACGTCTAGTATCCTTAGACTGTTGTTCCTACTGGGGCTTTTCAGTTCTGAGGATGGTACATCCAGATGTCACCTTTATGCCCTACACCATGCACAGGGAGCATACATACGTGTGACGTATGGCATACCTTTACAACCAAAAGGTTTTGGTATACGGGCCGGATGTTGGGCTGTCCTTGGCAGGGGATCCCTTGGGTAATGAATGCTGCAGCAGTGAAAAGAAGGGCATCTACTGTTATGGTAAGAGTTTACACAACTGTACTTTCTGTTTCGCAGGTTTCTGCTTTGTCTGTTGGGAAGTTTACAGTTGTTCCAGCTATGTTTTTGGCCACAGAGATCCAAAATAGAAATCTCTTCAAAAAGCAAAGTACTGCATTGGGAGTTTCATGATTTTATGTATAGGAAATTTGTATTTTTGCTGATGAATGACTTTCAGGAAACCCATTTCCTTTCCTGTGTTAACGTTGGCTGATGCAGGCCCTAAAAGCCATTGAGGATGCAGGTGTCAGATCCCATCAAAGGTGATAATTTTAGATGTTTACCATGTCTGGAAGATTTCTGCCATGTGGGAGACTGTCTGGTTTGCATGGATTTGCCAAAGAGAAAACAAAAGTAAAGAAAGGCCGTCTTCATGCTTGGCTGGTGCACAGAAAGATGGAGGTCCTATTGGTGCATCCACATGTAAGTGGGATCCACAGTCACATGAAAAGCGCAAAAAGAAAGTTAAAGATGAGGTGACACTCAAAAAGGACTGAGCCAGCCAGAGGCTGCATTGAATGCAAAGGCAAACCCCCCACGTTCTGGGTCCAGCACTTGTTTTATGTGCCAGTCTGTTTCTTCTCTGAAGGAGGACATCTGAGCAGTTATTAGCATGTCCTCTTGGAACTCATTCTTTATGATGAGGACAGCAGTGACTGAAGCCACACTAATTCATATAGTGGACACTAGTATCCTATTGTTCCAAAAAGGAATAAAGAGATTTCTATTCCCCTTGTGCTGATTCATAAAAAAACACTCTGGGGACTAATCTGATTGTACCCACAGCTAGAATATATACTGGTGGCTGAGATGATGGCCCTTCCAGAAGTTCAGGCATCTAAACAATGTATGCCTTTTCCCCATGGCCTCCCACCCAGTCTGCCATTATGCAGGCCTTTCGGGTCCTTGTATCTTCTTCACCTGATGATGCTTTATTCCAACAACAAAGGTCTGTCTTGCAGGATTCACTAAGGCTGACATATTGGAGCTGTTATTGCTGTAGTAAAACTCTCAGCCCACATCATTTCAGTGCTCAGAATCGTGTGCCTGACGTGTCAAGAGTAAAAGTGAATCCTCACCACAAAGGTAATTGAATTATTTTTCAGAAGAAAGGGAAGAGTTAGCATATATACCCCAAATTTCTGCTGCTGTTGATTGTAGCTGCAATGAAGACACTGTCATCTCTGGATTTCCTCCCGAGGATCTGTTATTTGGAGACACACTCGTTCTCATGGGGGAAAAACTTTTATTGAGAATCCAAGGAAGTATTTGAGATTGATAACAGATACCTAGACATGTTAAACATGGATGAATCCAAACTCTCTACTCTGCCAGTTTTGTTTATGGCCTTGAAGATGCATCTGCATCCCAGCCCGTGGTCATAAAAAAGTTTGATAGGCTGATAATGAGTCCAGCGGGCTTTTCAGAACCTTTACAAGAACCCAGTGTTTGACTCAACAGTAGTCTTCCTTGGTGCTGCCAGGGTATTGGAATTGGCTACAGACCTCAGTACTCTGATAGGAAGATAGTGGTTTACCATTTGGGGGGAAGAAAAATTATATGTCTGCTATCCTTGCTTTCAAGGCTGTCATCTGCTGGAAATATGTGACTAATTAGTACGGAAAAATCCTTCTGCAAATAGAGGATTTAGCAGCAGAGATCTGTGATGATGTCATGAAAGCATAGCTAACAAGACTTACCCATATTGCACAGAAGGTGTGCCGACTCTTACTGGAATGTGGCTGTGATACTGTGGATGCAGTATCGATAGCAACATCCACAGGGGCAGTCATCAGGCAAGACACTTGGCTGAGACTATGACTCTTGTTACTTCATTAAGTAATCTCACTGTGTCCAACATGTACTCAGTATTTCACGAGTGTATATTTAACTGATTTTGTATTACCTGTATATACTCAACTGTATTAGGAAACGTATACTGAATTAGTCTATATTCATAGACATTGCATCTATACTTGGCTGTACTGGTTTCCTCGGTTAGCACAAATTCTACCATTTGCTATTTAATTATATGTAGTTGCAACTATTTTTTATATATTATGCACTTAGGCATGTAACTGCAACTGTTTAATTTTGTATGTATTTAAGTAGTATGTCATTGTCAAGGGGCTTGGGTTGTGGCCAAAAAAGGGTTCTTTGAACCAGTCCACTTACCCAGTCAGAGGAATAAGTAAGTAAATACAGTGTGTCAGAGCTCAAAGCACAGCTCTTGTACATACTGATTGACAAGATTCTTCCCTTTTTTGGTCCCCCACACAGGCTATCTTCAAGCAGGAAGCTTTTACAAAAAAGGAATAATTATGGCAACAGTGAAACCTTAATTCATATTTTCATACCTGTGTATAGCCAAACCTATTAATCCAAGCAACAGCCCTTTTAATGCCTTGTGAAAGGGATCAGTAAATGAGACAGAATAGAGCCTTACAAAAGAAATGGCAGGGTGAACAAAAGGACAAGTCAGAGAGGCCTTCTGGAAGTAATTTCATAGGAGTGTTCTGAATGCGCATGACTCCATTATAGAGATTGTTCCCCTGCCGTCACCCTACCTCAGTGCGAACACATGGGCACAAGCCTTCCTCAGTTCCTAAGGTGAGGATGCTTAACCTTCTTCAGAAACATCTGGAAAATTACTTCAGATAAAGGGGTGCTAGACATCATCTGTACTGAGTGTAGACTGAGTTCATAACCTTTCCTTTCTCTATGGAAATGCCACCTTTCCTGCAGATCAGGTTGAGCTTGCCTCACCCCCCCCCCCCGCCCAAAAAAAGCAGCTGTTAGCCAAGATAATTTTTTTTCTCTCCAGACTTTTCCTGTTCCCAAAACATGAACCATTGAGGCCTACACTGGACCTTTTAGAAACTGAATCTTTTGGACTCTCCTCCTCCATTTGCTAATGCCTAAGGTGTACGTGGTCACTCTGCATCTAAAGGATGCCTGTCTACATACTGTACAGTTGGTGCACAGTTGATTCCTCAGGTTCAGGTGGAGAGAGGCTTCAAAATTTAATTTATTACCTTGCTCTTTGGAATGTTTGTGGTCCCCAGTGTCTTCATAAAGTGTCTGGCCACAATAGTAGCATTGCTGAGGTCAAAGGGTATTCACGTCTACTCATAATTGGATGAGTTCAAGCTTTAGGGCCAGTCAGGGGAAGAGCTGCATAGGAATCTTGTATATGCTCACAGATGTTTCCATCCCTGCTGTATGCTTCTCCCATACTTACTAACCTCCAAAATAATCTCTTAACCAAACTAGAAACCACCAGTAATAGCCACAGATCTCATCATTGTAGATCCCTGAAAAGCTTAAGATGGCGTGAGCTACCCCACATGCTTCAAATATCACAACTACAAATTGCACATAGCATCCTGAATAGCCCCAACTCCTGCCTTGCTCTTACATCCATTATTACACCCTACACACCCAATTGTGACCTCAGAGGCACACAACAAATCCTGCTGCAAGGTGACCAATCCAAATAAAAATATTGGAAAAATATTTTACAGTCATTCAATTGCGTACTCATGGAAGAAACTTCCATTGTCCCTTCGCTCCACAACCAAAAGTGGCAAATTCAAAAAACAACTAAAAATTCATTTCCAACATGCATGGATATGTACTTGTCAGGAAATAACCTAATGAATTTTTCTTCTTCTCTCAGTCAACATATCTGCCTGATGTCTGCAGTCTAAACTGTCTACACATATTACTATCTATCTGTACTTGGTACCTGTGCTATTAAATACATCTTTGTTGTACTATGTCACAATGTTACTCTGAATTGTATATTACATTTTTTTTTTATTTTAGGCATTGCTACATTCCTTGTAAATAACTTAATTGCTAACCAAATTTTAAAAAAAATATTCTGTGCTGAATCTCCAAAGCTAGCTACATTTTTTTTCCCTGTAAGGTCCCCTCTTAAAATAGGCTTTTGCTTAGTAGTCCTAATCCCTTTAAAATTTAAACAAAATAAGTTCTTGCCATAAAAATATGGTTTAATGGTTATCCCCCTTTTCTTTAAATATCTAACACACACAGTTTTAAAAATGCTGAATGTTTCACTGTATAGGTTCATAGGTAGGTACTAGGCTATCTGCCCGAGGCATTTATAAACCTAGCCAGAGTGTGTCTGCTTTCGCCGCCCCATTGATTAATTAACTGATCCTCTGTCAAGCAGAGCCAATAAAGTGATCCCAGAGGTTTATTTGCTGTTACCCATCCACTCGTCAAGGTTTCTCTTGAAGAGTGTTAGTGAGGGGCTCTGCCTGATGTAATTTGAAATTTTGTTCCAAAGCATGGGGAGTCTCTGTGACAGGAATCTATCCCTCCAGCATGTTCTGTTTATTGTTGTGGCGAGGTTTATCTCACTAGAGCGCGTGGCTCGTAGTGACTTGGATTTCTTTAGGTGGAGCATGTCCATCAATTCTGAGTTGGACATGGCTTTGTAAGTCAGGCAGAGATCACCTCTGAGTAAGTGATATGCCATGGAGTACAGCCGGAGTTTTTTCAGTCGGGCTGCATAGGACATATGTTGGCCAGTAATCCTCTTGATGAAGTACTTTTGTGATCTTTCCAACTGTTGGAAGTGTCTTATGAGGTACATCCCAAATGGGGCATTGTACTCTATGATGGGTCTAATGAGTGATGAGTAGAGGGGCACTATAACCTCTTTATTTCTAAATGCGAACCCTTTAGTAATTAGATGGGCCACATAGAAGGATTTCCTAACTACTTTGGCAATATGATTGTCAAAGGAGAGATTACTATCTACCTGGGTCCCCAGATCTCTTATTACCTCTTCTGTATTAAGGGGACTGCCACCTATGTGGTAATTTGTGGGCGTTTTGTTTTTCCCAAATGGGATGACTACGCATTTTTGGCATTTAGCTTGAGGCCATGACTTTAACACCAGGTGTCCGTCTCAGTAAGGCTCTTTTGGAGGATGTCCGTTTCAGCCGGAGAGTCAGTTATGGCTCCCAGTTGGCTGTACTTCTGAGAAGTATATGCCGAACAGTAGGGGTCCCAGGACCGAGCCTTGCAGGACACCACTTGTGACTGGTTTAGAGTCGGACCTGGAGCCCGCTATTCTTACCGTGTGAGTTCTGTCTGTAAGCCAGTTGGCGACCCATCTCGTGACGTAGGGGTTTATGTTCAGGCTGGTGAGTTTTTCTGTAATACCCATGTGGGGAATGGTGTCGAAAGCCTTGGCGAGGTCGAGGTAGGCTGTGTGGAACCACCTTTCCCTCGTCTATGGCCTTGGTGACTGTCTCAAAGAAGTCAACCAGGTTTAATAGGCATGATCTGCCCTTAACAAAGCCGAGCTGGGTCAGTTCAAGTGTTTGGAGGTTCCCAATGTCTTTGTTAATGAGTTCCATGATGAAGCACTCCATAGCCTTGCAGACGAGGCTAGTCAGGCTTATGGGGCGATAGTTACCAGGGTCAGTTGTGGCCCCTCCTTTGTGGAGAGGAATAACCATTGCTGTGCGCCATTCTACGGGCATGTAGCCTGTGGAGAGGCTGAGGATGAACAGCGTGTTTAGGTGGGGGGCTTAGTTCGTTCTGTAGTTCATGCAAGACGCAGCCTTGTACACCATCTGGTCCCACTGACGCTGTATTTTTGGCTTTTGAAAGGGCTGTTTTCACCTGTGCGTCTTTGATTTTTGGGACACTGCACTTTTCCGGTATTGTTGTGGGCCCTTTTGGAGGTGAGAGGGGGTGAAGTTTGCACTGAATCTATCTGCCAGGATGTTGGCAGTATCAGTAGGTTCAGTATATTTTGTGCTATTTTGCACTAGTTCAGTGAATATCTGCGAGTTGCCACTTAGATTCGTAACGTAGCTAAAGAAGACTTTGTGGTTATCTTTTGAATTCTTGGCTATTTTTCTTTCAAAGTTAGCCTTGGATGATTTCATGAGGGACCTTAGTTTCTTACTGATACTGATTAGGGATGTCTTTTCTTCTTGGGATTTGCTTTTTTTCTGAACTAGTTTCCTCCTTCTATTGTATAGCTTGTTTATTGCAGGGGTCCCCCAAACTGGTTGGGCTGTGATTGTGCGGCACACTGATTTTGTGTTTTATGTGTTTGGTTTGTGACAGGAAGTGCAGATTGTAGGGTGTCTGCTTTGGAGGTCTCTGATCCTTTTGCAGGTTTTTATTTAGAGTCTCCAAGTATGATTGTGTATTTATGTGTATTTTTTGCCAGTGCTGTTTTAGTAGGTCTCTGTGCAGCTGGAGGTGTGGTGCAAGTGTTAAAACTTCTCCTCTTGACTGTCTGTTCCAGTCTTGGGTGGAGACAGCTTAGCTTCCAGTTTGGCTGTATAATTGCATCTCTCACATATGTTAGTGTTTTGTGGTAGGAGGAGAGGGTTGTCTGTGTACATGAGGCAGTTGTAACATTGCCTCATGATACCCAGATTCACCAGCTGGACCGGAGAGTGCACCTGAAGTTGCCCTTTGGTCATGCCTGAATAGTAGGGTGAGCTGCTTAGTCGCTTGGTTGATGAGGGGTGAATAAAGAGCCTTGCCCTTGACAGTATTATAATCAAATTCAAACCTTATACTTCTTTGATTACCTTTTCCCTTATACTGCAATATTACAGGTCCCTTTGCTGCACATGTTTCAATAGTTATAACATGAGTGAGCTCAAACTTGTAACAACATGGCTTCTGTAACATACCTACGGAAGCATGTAGCATTTTATTGTTTTGTTCCCTCTCATGTCATCCTGGTGGCAATGCTGCCCAGTGCCCTACATCCACGCCAAATCCACCTTCTACTGCTACCCCACTGGACTTATCTGGTGGGGCTGGTTACGGAACTTAAGAGCATCCTGAGGGTTTCTGCCATCTACATTCCATTTGGGGGACTTTTTTTCTTTTATGTCCTACCCACTTTTTCCCTGCCCAACTACATTCTCTGACTAACATCCGAGGGCTACTTCCCTCATTGTAAAGCGCATCTCCTTAGGGAGAGTTTACAGCAAACAGCCCCCCTTCCTGAATGGACCTGCCCATCCTTCCCTGGCAGTACCTCAGATTCCCCAGGCACTAATATAACCCGGATCACCTGGGTGTAGTTAAGGCTTTATCCTGGGTGCTGACTAGCATGTACCATTTCTGATGTACACTGAGCCTGTCAGTATACAGTCTGAAAGCTGTTGCCTACTCCTTGTTCAGTCTATTAGCCCTTGGTTGTACTGAACTTTCATTCCCTTGTTTTTAATTCCTGTTCATGCAGTCGGTAGAACTTTGCAGGTTATCGGCCATCTCATTCTTGGGATGGGACACGTGTACAGTTAGTTGTTTTTCCTTATCTCAATCCTCTGCATTTTCCCATTCATCCCCAGTTTCTGCTGCAGTGTCCACATCTATCAGTTCAGTGCTCTTCTCTTGTCTTATTGTTCCGCTTGTACTTAAGTTATTCTCGCAGGTAATCCCCCCGTGGCTAAATATGGACTGTCTGAAGTTAGCACTTGACCATTGCAAAACACCTTAAAAGTAGGCAGGAGTGATGGTATAAATTAGAGTCTTGATGTGCATGCTTTTATTGTGATGTGCATTCTTGTGCCATCCACAGGGTACAGGTGATATTTGTGTCACCTGTAAGTAGTCATATTCCACAAGTGCATGTCTCCCTGTCACAGATGTCTTCTCTCTGGCTGCCATAGCTTTGACAGTATTTGCTGTTTTTTGTAGCAAGTCAGAAATTCAGTCCAAGAAGCCCCATGGTGCAGAGGAATAAAGCCCGATAATTGCAAACCATGTTTGATTAGAGGCATGGACATTGGAGGGGGTAGGGGAGGAGTGCGCTGAGAGAAAGTATCTTGTGTTGGTGCACCCTTCCTAGTGGAGAAGGAGGCAGCCTAGGTTTGCTGCCCTCTCATGAGCCTGGCAAGCTCTGTGTTTCTGGTGGGCGTACCACTTAGTTGGGGGTTGTGTATGAGTGGAAATACACATGCATCCACTACTAGTGCACCATTAGTATAGTGCTTGCAGGGTTACAGAGGTGAGGGGAGTTATTGTAATTATGACATGTCAGCAAAATAATACTGCACCCATGTACTTGATCTCCTGACTGCCCGCAGATATTGGTCTGGTTCAGGTAGAGAGCTGCTGAACAAGGAGAGGTTTGTCCTTGCTTTCCCATGTTTAGCTTCAAACTCTGGTAGTGGTTAAAGTTTCATCTCTGATATTGCCAAGATGTCTTTTGTAAAATCAGTCTAAACCATCATCTTGTTATTCACTTCTTCCATTAAGTCTGCGTTTTAACTAGCCTTCCAAAATGCCATACAGCCTTAAATTCTACCTTCTATCCTTGTGCTTCGTTCCATTTAAATACTGTCCCATCTGCTACAGTTGTTTGGATCTCTCACTTGTACTGTTTACCTGGTTCATTGTTTTCCCACTGGTCATGCAGACACACCAATTTCTCAGTTATAGCTCTTTTAAATGTTTCATGCGTAAGTTAAACAATCCAGTCAAGTTTATCCACTCAGTCTGCATGTTTTCCAAACTACTTGCTACCTCAACAATATTCAATTCCAAGACTTTTGCAGACATTGTATTAGGAGAACGCAGATCATCACATTGACCCACTGTGAATCACAAACAACTACTCCTTCTTAATATTCAGAGCCTAACAATCAATCCATTGTTGTCATTGTAACCAAGAGGTTGTGCCTTTCCTCACTGATTAGCCAAAAACTACATTGGATAAGCAACTTTAATTTGACTATATAGTGGTTAAATGCATTGATAATTAGAATGGTATGTTAAGTCAGTCAGCATCAGTGAACACCAGTCATGCATCTACTGTGCTACAAGATTGCTTGAGCCATAGGTTCAGGACTTCTGTTTTGGTCATGGCCTTCCATGAGTGAAATGCCCTGGATATTAATTTGTTCAACACAGGAGAACATTGAATGTTTCCTGTTCTGTTGTGCTCAGTAGGGCAAGGAGCAGCTGATGATGAATGCATTCTTTCTGTCATGGCATGCTTTTATCTGAGATGCTGGGGTTTAAGCATTTGTTTCTTGGTGGTGGTTTTAATAACGCGCATTTACACAAATTCTTGTATTACTAAGTCTGAAGTAAGATTCCTGTATGCCTTTCCTTCATTTCGTCAGACTCTGTACCTAATAGCAGAATTCAGAGAGGAAGACCACATCTCGTCCTTGTTGTCCCACGGTAACTGGAAAGGATGTGGTTTCAGATTCTTATTTCCCAGGCAGTACAGGAAAACATTTCAGTAAAAAAACAACTGAGCTGTTTCTTTTGTTTCTTTTTTTAGGGGAACAGATTGGTCCACTTCAGGCACTGTCTGTTTTTTAGATCCCGTTGCTGAAAGCAGATCTCCCAGCATGAGTCTCCGAGGTGAAATAAGTTGCCATTGAGAGTATTTTTCTAAGTAAATAGACCCTCTATATGGAAGGAGAGAGCCTTTACCACCTCAGTCATGTAGATGGAAGGTGATCTGGGTTTATATAGAGCATCTTTTTGACCTAGGCATCACTTATTCCACACCTTTGAGTGTTTCTGGCATCTCTGCACATCGCAGCTTTGGTGAAAGGCAAATGGTTTTGAGCAGCTTCTTGAAGTAATTCAGCATCTTCGGCTGCATTTGAAGATCCTGTCTCCTCCTTCAGACTTCATGATTGACGGCTTTGATTGTCCTTTATTAAAACCAGTTGGTTTAACATTACTAAATTTTATTTTCTCTGAGAAGCTGTTCTTGGTCACCATCAACTCTGTTGACAGAGCTGCAGACCGTTAATCTGTATGGAGCTTGTTTGGACTTTCACAAGTGCTGGGTGCCCCTTAGGGGTAACCAACATTTTCTCCTAAGAGTAGTATTGGTACGCTCCTTGAACCAGTCCTTAAACATCATCATCAAGCCTCTTTTTCCTATTTTCTGCATGGGGTTGGGGTGTCATGTCAACTGTCTCCATCTCTCTGTTCAGTGTCACTTTCCTATCTTCAACAAGCATACTTGACTGTCGCAAGTCTTCGCTCATACAGTCTGTTCTCCTCTTAATTGGATGTCATTGTTCCATTTTGCCTTCTTCCTGTCTGTCCCATATCTTCATTAGATGGTCTGTTGCTTTTATGCTCATGTGCTTGAACCACCATAATCTATTCTGTCTGACCTTCTGTGCAGTTGGAGCTGCTTTGGCTTCTGATCTGATGTCCTAATGTCTTTGTCTCTCTCACTGTGTACATCCTACCACCTGTCTCGGGCATTTCATCGCCATCATCTCTATCTTCCTCAGCTGATCTGCCTTCACTGCCTAGGTTTTTCTACCATACAGAAGTACTGGTCGCTCCACTGTTTTGTGCACATTACTTTTCAGGTTCTTTCGCATTCTTCTATCATACACTACCCCTGAAACTCTTGCCAGTTGGATGCAGCCCTTCTGATTCTAGTTTTGACAACATCATTCAGAGTTCCCTTCTGCTCAAACACCCGTACCAGATATTTGAAGCTGTTAACCTGTTCAGCTGTTTTCTCTTCTATCTCAATTCTCACCTTCTTCTGATTTCTCCCATTTGCTGCCATTACAAATATCTAATTTGTATTAAGTTTCATTCCACGTGCCTTCAGCTTTGTATTCCATTCCCCTGTCTTTGCTGGCATTCTTGATCGGAGTCTGCCTGTAATACCACTTTGTATGCTTACAATAACTTTGTTGATCTCTTCCCTCCGACCTTTCTGCTAATGTAGTCCATCACTCGTATGAACTGCAGTGGGCTCAGAGTTGAACCTTGATGCATATCCATTCCAAGTGGGAATCCCTCTATAAGACCAAACACTGTTCGTACTTGAGTCATTGGGTCCTTGGAAATAGCCTGCACTAATTCTGCCAATGGTTATGGGACTTCGAACCACTGCAGGACTGCCCAAATTGGCTTTCTTGTGACCCTGTCATATGCTTTCTCCAAATTTAGGAATAGGTTCATAGGTTGGTACTAGGCTATCGGCCCTAGGGCATATACAAGCCTAGCCATAAAAATTCCCTGGGTATTTCTTCCCACACTATTTGCTTCCCTGGACCCCTGTCTAGCAGGGTGACTGACGTGATCCCTGGGGTGAATTTTCTATCTCCCATCCAGTAGTCAAGCTTCCTTTTGAAGAGGGCCAAAGAGGCACTCTGCTTGACATGTATGGACAGTCTATTCCAGAGTCTGGGGAGTCTCTGTGTCAGGAGCCTATCCCTCCAGCATATTTTGTTTATTGTGATGACAAGGTTTAGATCCCTGGAGCGTGTGGTTCTGAGGGACTGGGATTTCTTTAAGTGTAGCATGTCCAATGACTCTGGATTTGACATGGCCTTGTATGTTAAGCAGAGATCGCCTCTGAGTAGATGATATGCGACATAGTATAGCTGGAATTTTTTTAAGGTGGTCAGTGTAGGGCATCTGCTTTAGGCCTATGATTCTTTTAATGAGGTATTTCTGCGGCCTTTCCAGTTGTTGCAGATGTCTTGAGAGGTACACACCAAATGGGGTGTTGTATTCTATAATGGGTCTAATGAGAGACAAATACAGTGGAACAGTGACCTCCTTTTTTCTGGATGAAAAGCCCTTAGTGATGAGGTGTGCCACATAGAAGGATTTCCTGACTGTTTTGCTGGTGTGGTTATCGAAGGTGAGACCACTGTCCACCTGTGTCCCTAAGTCTCTTATTACACTTTCGATGTTTAGTGTACTGCCACCTATGTGGTAATTCACGGGTACATGTTTTTCCCGAAGGGGATAACTATACATTTCTTGGCATTGAGCGTGAGCCCATGGCTCTAGCACCAGGCATCTGTTTCTGTAAGGCCCTTTTGTAGAGTAGCCACATCATTTGGGGATTCAGTAATGGCTCCCAGTTTGCAGTCATCTGCGAACTTTGTGCCTAATTGGACCCTTTTTCCTCGTGTGTAACATCTTTGTATCTGTCTGTCTCATTGCAACACTGGGTCGGCTGTTTTGCATCTGGATCTGTTCATCTGCCATCTTACTTTCGACTGCTCTGCGTATTCGTTTCAGTCATTCTCTCCAGAATGTTCATGCATTGTGTCAGGAGTCTGATACCTCTTTACCTCCCACTGTTGTGGATGTCCCCTTTGTTCTTGTACAGTGGCACTAACAAGCTTATTCTCCAGTCATCTGAGATGTGGCTTTCTGTCCACACTGCTATGAGTAGCCTTAGGAGCCATTTCTCCATTATTCTCGCCTGGCATCTTTATCATGTCTGCAGTACCTCATCTAAGTCTGCTGTTTTCCCTGACTTCATTTTCCTTAGTGCTGTTCTTTTCCTTTCACTGTAGGCTGTATCTGGCCAGTACAGCTTCTGTGGGGTTTTCTTCATTCAGAAGCTGCTGAAAGTACTCCTTCCATCTGCCTTTGATGCACTGTGGGCTGGTGAGCAAGTTGTTGCTCCTTCCATCTGCCTTTGATGTCCTGTGGACTGCTGAGCAGGTTATTGCTCCTTCCATCTGCCTTTGATGTCCTGTGGGCTGGTGAGCAGGTTGTTGCTCCTTCCATCTGCCTTTGATGTCCTGTGGGCTGGTGAGCAGGTTGTTGATCCTTCCATCTGCCTTTGATGTCCTGTGGGCTGGTGAGCAGGTTGTTGCTCCTTCCATCTGCCTTTGATGTCCTGTGGGCTGGTGAGCAGGTTGTTGCTCCTTACATTTGCCTTTGATGTCCTCTGGACTGGTGAGCAGGTTGTTGCTCCTTCCATCTGCCTTTGATGTCCTGTGGACTGATGAGCAGGTTGTTGCTCCTTCCATTTGCCTTTGATGTCCTGTGGGCTGGTGAGCAGGTCGTTGCTCCTTCCATCTGCCGTTGATGTCCTGTGGGCTGGTGAGCAGGTTGCTGCTGGTGTTCCTTATGAAGGATGTCTGACTTTATCTTTCTGTCTTTGCCTTGCAACCTGATATAGTTTTTGTGGTGTCTATTGAGTCACTGTGGTGTTGCTGCGGTAGCGTTGTCGCCTCACAGTAAGACGTTGTCCTATTCGATTCCCAGCTAGAGCGTCTTCTGTGTGGAGACATGCGTGAATGGGCATACCTTCGTTGAAGGTTGTGCGTCAGGGCTGGCAACCCGGCACGTAAAAATCTACTGCCAATCATTTGCAGACCGGAAAAGCCGAAAGATATTGAGTCACTGTCCAGACGTTGGTAGAGTGCCTCTAATGTCTTGCTTCTTTGCTATTGCAACTCCTCTCTTAGCCTTTTTGTTAGCCCACCAGTCTTGCTTCCTAGCCTGCTCTGTCTTTTCTACTTCTCACTTTTTCCTGCACTCCTCCTTTCTTTTGATGACTTCATGGATTTCTACATTCTACCACCAGCTCTCCTTATGTACCATATTTCAGCCACATATCTATTCTGTAATCCTCACACATGCTGTTTTGAAGCCGTGCCATTCTTCTTCAACCCCAACAATTCTGTCTTCTTCTGAGGTGTTAGAGGCCTGAGTATTTTCTTGAACTCCTGTGTTTTCTCTCCAGTCAGCTTCCAGGTCTTCGATCTAGTCTCTGTTGACATTAGAGCTTTCCTTGACCACTGCTTGAAGCTGAATGTGGCAACCAGTGGTTTATACTGTGGGCTGAATGTTTCACTGGGGGTGACTTTGCAGTCTCTGAGTTTACTCCAGTGCCCTTTTCTTACAAAAAGGAAGTCTACCTAAGGTGCATGTTGGCCACTCTTGTACGTGATCTTGTGACTGTATCTCTTCCTGAACCATATGTTGGCCACCATCAAGCCGTTTATTTTATTTTGTTTTATTTGCATTTGTTTACCAGGATAGTCTGACCGGGAAGAGCCCATTTTCAATGGAGGGCCACAGTTTGGCAAAAGTGCAGACTATAGAGAAGATAAAAACAATAGAAGAGCTTATTTATGTTGACAAAAAAAAAATAAATAAAAAAAGATTAGGTTGTGGGAAGAATGAAGGCGGTAGAAAGGAGTACGTGAGGGAGTGGTTAAAGAAGAGATTGGGAGAAGAGTATGGAAGTGTGAAATTAGGTATGTTGTGATTAATATGAGAGACGAGGTGCAAGTGAACAAGGATGCAGGAGAATATGGTGGGAGGCCATGATAGTATATGAAGGAGTAGATGAAAGATCTGGTAGAGAATTTATTTGAGAAGTGTTGCTGTGGAAAGGGACATGACCATTTATTGTGAAGATGTGTATTTAACAAGATTGTGATTTTTTTTTTTTGGATTAACTCAATTTCAAATGTCAGGTGGAATGGCTTTCTGTACTTTGGCTTTGTAGACACTGAAAAGAGATTCGCCATAGTGATTTATTGATCTAAGTAACTGTAGAATATTCAGAGTTTGAGAACGGAGATTTCTGTTAGGATTATGTTTGGTTACTAAGTTAGTAAAGGATAGACAGGTGTCTGGTTGTATATTATTTTATAAGTGATTTTTAGTTGGTTTACTTTCATTAAGTGGAGTTCTACCGAGTTAACGCTTTCGAGAGCAACACAATTGGTCCGGCTTGTAGAGTTAGCTGCATATTTGGCAACTTTGTTGTTTATCATTTACAATTTTTGAAGGTGTGTTTTGGGGATGTTAGAGTACAGGAAGAATGTAGTAGTGTGGGGAGGAGAAGTGTTTCGGCTGTGTTAAACTTGAGCGGTCTTTGTTAAATAAGGTTCGAAGGTTTGGATTTGTATAGCATACCAAGCTTTTCATTTGTTGTTAAAGTGATGTAATCTGTGTTTTTTGAAATATATTTTTTTTATCAAAGATTATTCCTAGTAGTCTTGCCTGGGAGACTTGTTCAGTTTGGGTGTGGCTCTTGGGTACAATTGTGAGTTCACCTGAACTGAATTGTAAAAGCTGTTTTATTTGCATTTACTAATAGTTGAGATGATTGAAGCTACTCTTCCATCATATTAAAATTGTTCTTGAGGGTGGTTTGGAGGTCATTGAGTGAATTTGTTGAGCAGATTTAATGTAGAGCAATTGGCATATTGTTTAGTGTTACACTGGGGATGATACATACATACAAATGTTTCAAGCACTGGCATTAAAGCCCTTCTAGCTTGCCAATATGCCAAAACAATTGTTGCCATAATAAATGTCCAGGCTGTTCTTAAAAATATCTAAACTAGTACTTGTTTTAATGTAATTTGGTAGTCTGTTCCAAGCATCAGCTACTCTGTCAGAGAACCAGTTAGTACACTTTTCATTCCTATAGAATCTTCTACATAAGTTATCTGACGATTCTCTAGTACTTTTTGATAACCCCAAACATTCCCAGAGGTAGTTGTCACTAAATGCCCTATATACCTGAATAAGATCTTCTCAAATATCTGTAAGAGACACTGTACAAGTTAAGATATTTTAGTCTTTCATAATAACTTAGATTTTCACATCCATGGATGCCCTTAGTATATTTCTGTTGTACTCTTTCCAGTTTATTCATGCTTGTTTTCCTATAGGGTTTCCATATTGTTATTCCATACTCAAGTTTGGGTCTAATGTCACTAACAAACAATGACTTCATTATGTTTGATTTCTTAGACTTTATAAATCTTTTTATACAACCTATAGTTCTATAACTATCATTAGCCAATTGGTTGATATGATTAGAAAAACTCATAGCTGAATCTACCCATATATCCAGGTCCTTAAATGAGTCTACAGTTTCAATCACTGTGTGCTGTATTAAATATTCACCTTTCAGTTTGTCTCCCAAATCTCATATGCTTAGTTTTTGATATATTTATCAACATATTATTCTCCTGTCACGCCAAGAATGTACAGCAACCAAGCGGAGATCAGGAACAGCGTGTCGAAACTAAAACATGATACACCATTCACCATAAGCACGCACGTCCTGAAAAGATGCTAAAGACACTCCTTACAGTTCAATGTTTCAGTTTAGAATATGAATGAATCCACAACAATTAAAGGAAGTCAGCAAACCACTTCAAAAATAGGAATCCAAATGTTTTAAAATTCCATAAACACGATTTATTCCAGATAACAAAGTGAGCGCTTTCGCCAATAGGCTTCTTCAGACTAATAAAATAGCTCTCAAAGACAAACATTTAAATACATTCTGTTGTGCTGTGATTGGTTCAGTATTTTTTAAATCAACTAATTAAACTCCCATTTCATTTTAAAAGCAAGAATGGACAACTCATATGAATATATATCTTATGTCCATAAAAATACATATTCCATATAATATAAAATTATATATTACATCATTAAGATAATTTATAAAAAACATATATTAAGACATATAAAAAATTCTATACAACACACTTACTACTTATGCAAAAGCCCTCTCTTAAAGTACTTAGTTTCAAAATCCTAAAATATTAGTAACACATTAGGGTCTATACACCCTTCTATTCCTCAAAATGGGTTTAACTTGTACTTTATCGTTTAACCCTGGTGGTTCATCGGCTTTCAGTCTGATTATCCACCTCATTTCATTTTCTAGGGTCAGGTTGACAATATCACCCCCTCTAGGGTTAATATTCATATATTGTAGGACACTGAATTTAAACATGTGATTCTGTCCTGATATCTGATGGTGCTTAGCTAAAGCATTTACTTCTGAGTTTATTCTGATGTCATAGTTGTGTTCCCTTATGCGTTCTTTAAGGCTCCTATTAGTTTTGCCTACATAGAAGGCTGGACATGTATCACACCTCGCGAGGTAAACCACATTTCTGCTGTTACAATCAGTGTTAGTATCAAAATAGAACCTATATTTTGTAACAGGGTGAACAAATACGGTTTCTACATTAATGAAACCACAGTGGTTACAGTTACCACAAGGTACTGTGTTCCTATCTTCCTTATCAGATGTTTTTTTATTCACCTTTTTAGGGTTACATAACAATCTCTTTAGATTTGGTTTATTTTTGAAGGCAAAACTAGGTTCGAACCCTGCTATAGCACCAACTTCCCTATTGGATGACAGTATTTCCCAATGCTTATTATATATTTCTTTAATCACTCTAGTGTCCCTACTATATGTCATAACTGGTCTTACTGTTTCTCTCTCTAATGATCGGGGGATTTCTAAGCTTTGATTCCCTTCTACGAAATAGGGTTTGGCTATCGTAGACCTCAGTTCATCAACTTCAGAAATTACCCTCTCTATTGCTTCTGGATCATTCAGTTTTATAACCACTATCTAGGGGATTGTACCTAGATGCTCTCAAAAACTGACCTTTCATGATGTTGTAAAAAATATGCTCTGGATGCATGCTGCTTTTATGAAGCAACGTATTCCTATGGCATAACTTCCTGTGAATGGAGGTATTCAGTGTTCCATTCTCCAGACTAGTTATTTCCACATCCAGGTATGAAATCTTCACTTCTGAATAGTTTAACGTGAACTTTAAAAAACCGGTGGACTCATTCAAATGTTGTACAAAACTCTCAAGGGTCTCTATGTCCCCCATCCACAGAAAAAACAGGTCATCTACAAATCGACGGTACATCCCTACATGTTGCTTATAAAGGTGGTTTTCAAACAAAACTTCATCTTCCCAGGTGGCCATAACTAGGTTGGCGTAGCTATTGGCACATGAAGTGCCCATAGCTACGCCATCCCTTTGAAGATATACATCCTCGCCAAAAACAAACACGTTGTTGTTCAATATCGTTTCAAGGTATAAAACAACCAGGTCAATTTTCACTCTTAAGAAATCTGAATGTGTGGATAAGTAAGTTTTAATATACTGAACTCCTATATCATTAGGTATCATGGTGAACAAACTAACCACATCTAACGTCACTAATAAATACTCAGTACTTATGTCCAAATCCTTAATACTTGTATATAAATCTAACAAAAACTGTTTGCTATCCTTTAAAATAAACTTGTTCTCATTCACTAGTGGTCTCAAGACTGTCTCTACATAAATAGACAAGGGCTCGGTCACCCATCCCTGACCAGCTACAATCGGTCTCATCGGTGGATTGTTATGAGACTTATGGACCTTCGGTAATCCGTGAATAATAGGTAATGTGGGATTATCAACTTTAAAGTAATTGTATAGTTCACTTGTAATATGAATGCCCTGAAAAATGACGTTACTCTAGTGATTAGACCTGCGGACAAGGGAGGACCCATTGTTTTGATGGATGCAACTGATTATAAAAAAGGAATGGAACATTTGTTAAGTGAAGATAGGTTTTACAGGAAGATAGATATGGAAGGTGTGAAACAGAAAATACTGGAAGTCTATTATATGTTAGATGATTTAATTATGTCTTTTAGTATTACAAGTGAACTATACAGTTACTTTAAAGTTGATAATCCCACATTACCTATTATTCACGGATTACCGAAGGTCCATAAGTCTCATAACAATCCACCGATGAGACCGATTGTAGCTGGTCAGGGATGGGTGACCGAGCCCTTGTCTATTTATGTAGAGACAGTCTTGAGACCACTAGTGAATGAGAACAAGTTTATTTTAAAGGATAGCAAACAGTTTTTGTTAGATTTATATACAAGTATTAAGGATTTGGACATAAGTACTGAGTATTTATTAGTGACGTTAGATGTGGTTAGTTTGTTCACCATGATACCTAATGATATAGGAGTTCAGTATATTAAAACTTACTTATCCACACATTCAGATTTCTTAAGAGTGAAAATTGACCTGGTTGTTTTATACCTTGAAACGATATTGAACAACAACGTGTTTGTTTTTGGCGAGGATGTATATTTTCAAAGGGATGGCGTAGCTATGGGCACTTCATGTGCCAATAGCTACGCCAACCTAGTTATGGCCACCTGGGAAGATGAAGTTTTGTTTGAAAACCACCTTTATAAGCAACATGTAGGGATGTACCGTCGATTTGTAGATGACCTGTTTTTTCTGTGGATGGGGGACATAGAGACCCTTGAGAGTTTTGTACAACATTTGAATGAGTCCACCGGTTTTTTAAAGTTCACGTTAAACTATTCAGAAGTGAAGATTTCATACCTGGATGTGGAAATAACTAGACTGGAGAATGGAACACTGAATACCTCCATTCACAGGAAGTTATGCCATAGGAATACGTTGCTTCATAAAAGCAGCATGCATCCACAGCATATTTTTTACAACATCATGAAAGGTCAGTTTTTGAGAGCATCTAGGTACAATCCCCTAGATAGTGGTTATAAAACTGAAGTGAATGAGTTGAGAAAGAGATTTATAGATAGAGAATATGATCCAGAAGCAATAGAGAGGGTAATTTCTGAAGTTGCTGAACTGAGGTCTACGATAGCCAAACCCTATTTCGTAGAAGGGAATCAAAGCTTAGAAATCCCCCGATCATTAGAGAGAGAAACAGTAAGACCAGTTATGACATATAGTAGGGACACTAGAGTGATTAAAGAAATATATAATAAGCATTGGGAAATACTGTCATCCAATAGGGAAGTTGGTGCTATAGCAGGGTTCGAACCTAGTTTTGCCTTCAAAAATAAACCAAATCTAAAGAGATTGTTATGTAACCCTAAAAAGGTGAATAAAAAAACATCTGATAAGGAAGATAGGAACACAGTACCTTGTGGTAACTGTAACCACTGTGGTTTCATTAATGTAGAAACCGTATTTGTTCACCCTGTTACAAAATATAGGTTCTATTTTGATACTAACACTGATTGTAACAGCAGAAATGTGGTTTACCTCGCGAGGTGTGATACATGTCCAGCCTTCTATGTAGGCAAAACTAATAGGAGCCTTAAAGAACGCATAAGGGAACACAACTATAACATTAGAATAAATTCCGAAGTAAATGCTCTAGCTAAGCACCATCAGATATCAGGACAGAACCACATGTTTAAATTTAGTGTCCTACAATACATGTATATTAACCCTAGAGGGGGTGATATTGTCAACCTGACCCTAGAAAATGAAATGAGGTGGATAATCAGACTGAAAGCCGATGAACCACCAGGGTTAAACGATAAAGTACAAGTTAAACCCATTTTGAGGAATAGAAGGGTGTATAGACCCTAATGTGTTACTAATATTTTAGGATTTTGAAACTAAGTACTTTAAGAGAGGGCTTTTGCATAAGTAGTAAGTGTGTTGTATAGAATTTTTTATATGTCTTAATATATGTTTTTTATAAATTATCTTAAAGATGTAATATATAATTTTATATTATATGGAATATGTATTTTTATGGACATAAGATATATATTCATATGAGTTGTCCATTCTTGCTTTTAAAATGAAATGTGAGTTTAATTAGTTGATTTGAAAAATATTGAACCAATCACAGCACAACAGAATGTATTTAAATGTTTGTCTTTGAGAGCTATTTTATTAGTCTGAAGAAGCCTATTGGCGAAAGCGCTCACTTTATCTGGAATAAGTCGTGTTTATGGAATTTTAAAACATTTGGATTCCTATTTTTGAAGTGGTTTGCTGACTTCCTTTAATTGTTGTGGATTCATTCATATTCTAAACTGAAACATTGAACTGTAAGGAGTGTCTTTAGCATCTTTTCAGGACGTGCGTGCTTATGGTGAATGGTGTATATTATTCTCCTGTGCCCAAGAGGTCAATTTAGTCAAATTATTTTGCAGACATGCCTTATCTGTAACACTTGTAATCAGTTTACCCAATTTCAAGTCATCAGCATATAGACTGTAGAATACCTCAGATGAAAAAGTAAGGTCTGAATGATACACTCTAAACAAGTAAGGGCCTAGTACAGAGCCCTGTGGGACACCTTGACTGTAACCAAGGAAACCAAGGATTTCACCTGTCCATTTGGTGTGTGATACTTGCCATGTCCTATTTGTAAGCCATGCAGCTATCCATCTTATCCAACAGTGCATCAATACCTAGTTGTACTAATTTATTGATCAGTGTTTTGTGCATGACCCTGTCAAATGCTGAAGTTAAATCTGTTTAAATCACAAGACAGTGCAATTTTTCATTCGTAGCTGTTATATTGTTATAGAACATCATGTTACAGGTGGTAATAGATCTGTTTTCAAGATATGCATGCTGATATATGGTTTCAAGTCACAACCTATCCAGTTCTGACGAACTTATCCAATATTACCTTCTCCATTATTTTTCCACAACATGAAAGTAGAATTAAGGGTCTATATGATTCTGGGTCTGTCCTACCCCCCTTTCCCTTAAAGACAGGTTTAATAAGTGCATGTCTCCAATCTTGTGGAATCTCCTCATATTTATATGACCTAGTGAATAACAGATATAATGGTAATGTAAGCAAGAAGTTCTCAGGTCATTGTTACTTATTCCATCTCCTCCCTGCGCTTTGTTTGGATCCAGTTTGCACAGTTTCTTTTTCAATATAATCTAATTTGATTCCAGTATCTGGGGTTACCTGGATTTCACTAGGACAATTTACCACCCCTTTTATGGAGCCAAACTGTTTTGCTTAAGATTTCGTAAATATATCTATAATCTGTTGTGTCTGAGAATATATTTTAGAATCTGCACACAGTTTATCAATTTGTGTATCTTTACTCTTTCCACGTCTTATGTATCTATAAAAAGGTTTCCTATTATGTTCAATATCTTTATATAAATTTTCTTCAAATTTTTCTTGATCTTGTCTAACACTATGCTTAATCTGTTTGTCCAGCTCGTTTATTTCAGTTTTCAAAGTTGTAGTTCGACCTCTCTTCCATTTCTTATATATTTTTTTTCTCTCACCTTAATCAGGTATCTTCTTCTTATGGAAATATACCCCCCCGCCATGTTAAACATTTTTTTGACTGTTTGCACTCAATTTCTCTTTCAAAACTTTCCACATTCCATCTGCAATTTTTCCACTGAACACCTCGCTCCAGTTAGTTTTATATAGTAACTGTTTTGCTTCCCTATAATCTGTAATTAACCTTCTGTGCATTGGCTTAGATTTCACTTTGGTAGAATTATCTAGCAACAAATTAACCTTTATGACCCCATGATAACTGCACATCAATGGTGGTAAAACTTAACTTGAAGTTACAGTAATTTCTTTGGGAACCCAAACTATCTAGTATATTCTGTCCCCTGGTAGGTTTTTTACAATCTGAAGCATTTGTTCCTGAATATACTCTGTGAATAATTTCTTTACTAACATTGTTGAATCAATATTATTCCAGTCTGTTTGTGGTAAATTTAAGTCCCCAGCTAATATTAATTTTCCCTCCTGTGTTTCATGTAAGAAATGTATGAATTCCTCTAGGTCATCTGCACTTTGCTTTGGTGGTCTGTACACTCCAACAATTGTTATATATTCCATAGTTGTCTTGATGGTATGCATTTTATTGACAGTAATATAGAATTGGATAGGTTCTAGGATAGATCCTTGTGTGACACCTTTACTAATTGGAAGGAAGTCTGAGGAGTGTTGGCAATGGATGGCTTGGGTACAGTTTGTAAGACAGTTGGTGGATCAGGTTGCAGTATTGTTTCTCAAGATCATTTCAGTCGTTGAAGGAGACGTTGTATCAAGGCCCTTTGATAGCTCTAAGAACATAGCAGTTGTAAAGAAACTGTTTTTTATTTTCTTAGATGTTACCTAAGAAAGATGGAAGAACAGTTTCTTACTGTATCCTGGGCCGAAGCCACACTGGGTGAGAGACAGATTATTTGATGAGAGGTGGAATACTAATAGCTTTTGAACACACTTGTGTAGTATTTTTTGAAAGTGGTGATAGAATGTCTGTAAGCATTTAGGTGGAGAAGTTGTGTGCATCACCTTTGTGGATTGGTGTTATGTAAGACACTTTTTAGAGGTTTGCAATGTATTGTTCAGTAAAGGATCTGTTTATTAATCTTGTAACTGGATAGGCTATAGCTTCCAAGGCAGTTTGAATGTATTTAGGGAGAAGGTGGTCAGGATCAAGGGAGGTGGGTTTAGCTTTTGCAACAATCTCTTTATAGTGGCTGTGTTGGTGGGTAATAGGTTAAATGAGCCGGGATGAAGGTTAATAATGGGATTAGATATATCTGAAGAATTCTGGAATTATGGAAAGGAGTAGTCGAATTAACAAAGTATAAGTTAAAGATGGAAGCAACATTGGTGTCAGTCTTTTTAGGGGGAAACGAGTAGGGGTGTTTTTTTTTTCCTCTTTTGAGTAATTTGTTTATACAGGACCATTTGGCTGTTAAGTATTTTGTGGCAGTAAGTTTTAGATTATTTTGTTTGTGTTTTAACTTGGTTATTAGTTGTGGTGTGCGTAGTTTTCCACTGTTCCAAGCCTCATCTCTGGTAACCATTGGTGGTTTGATATCTCATGACATCCAAGGAGATGTGATAACTTTTAACTTTCTTCCTTCAGGTTGGGACACTAGAGTCCAGTTTTGCTTAAGAAAAAGTGGTTAAAATAGTCTACGACTTCATGTAGTGGAAACCTTTTCAAAGGATACCAGTTGTATTAGTTAAGGTTGTAAAGGTATTTTTGTTAGAGCTCTTTTTAGGCCGGAGCCAATTATAAGTAATCTTCTTTTGATTTGTTTATCTTTCAAAGTAAAAAAAAAAAAAGAAGTAAGATTATGGTTGCTTATTGAATCTGGTAGTGTTTCACATGCAGTTATATTTGTTGTAGTGTTGGTAAGTATCATTTCTGTTGCATGTTTTCCAGAAGTTTTATGTATAGGTTCATAGGTAAGTACTAGGCTGTCTGCCCGAGGACATCTATAAGCCTAGCCAGAATGTGTTGGCTTTCGCCGCCCCCTTAGATTAGCTCCCTGTGCCTCGGTCCAGCAGAGCCATTAGTTCCCTGTGCCTCGGTCCAGCAGAGCCACTGCAGTGATCCCCGGGGTAAATTTTCTGTTTCCCATCTACTCATCAAGGTTTCTCTTGAAGAGTGTTAGTGAGGGGCTCTGCCTAATGTAGATTGGAATCCTGTTCCAAAGCATGGGGGAGTCTGTGGGACAGGAATCTATCCCTCCAGCACGTCCTATTTATCATTGTGGTGAGGTTTAGATCCCTAGAGCATGTGACTCTCGGGGATTTGTTTTTTTTTTTTAGGTGGAGCATATCCATCAATTCTGGGTTGGACATGGCCTTGTATGTCAGGCAGAGATCACCTCTGAGTAAGAGGTATGCAACCGAGTACAGCTGGAGTTTCTTCAGTCGGGCTGCATAGGACATATGTTTGAGGCCAGTAATCCTCTTGGTGAGGTACTTCTGTGGTCTTTCCAGCTGTTGCAGGTGTCTGGTAAGGTACATCCCAAATGGGGAGTTCTATTCTATGATGGGTCTGATGAGTGATGAGTAGAGGGGCACAATAACCTATTTTGTTCTAGATGCAACCCTTTTGTGATTAGGTGGGCCACATAGAAGGATTTTCTAACCACCTTGGCAATATGATTATCAAAGGAAAGATTATGGTCTACTTGGGTCCCCAGATCCCTTATTACATTTTCTGTATTTAGGGGACTACCACATATGTGGTAGTTCATGGGTACTTTGTTTTTTCCAAAGGGGATGACTGTGCACTTTTTGGCATTTAGCTTGAGGCCATGATTTTGACACCAGGTATCCATCTCAGTGAGACCCTTTGATGTCTGTATCAGCTGGAGAGTCAGTTATGGCCCCCAGTTTGCAGTCGTCTGCGAACCTGGTCAGCCATAGTCCTCCTGTGCTTGCCTGTACCTCTGAGAAGTATATACCGAACAGGAGGGGTCCCAGGACTGAGCCCTGGGGGACGCCACTTGTAACTGGTTTAGAGTTGGACCTAGAGCCTGCAACTCTGACTGTGTGGGTTCTTTCCGTGAGCCCACTGGCAATCCATCTCGTGAAGTAGGGGTTTATGTTCAGGCTGGTGAGCTTGTCTATAATACCAGAATGGGGGAATGGTGTTGAAAGCCTTTGTGAGGTCCAGCTAGGCTGTGTGGACCTCCTTTCCCTCGTCTAAAACCTTGGTAACTGTTTCAAAGAAGTCCAACAGGTTTAGGAGGCATGATCTGCCCTTAACATTGCCAAACTGGGTAGGATCCAATGTTTGAAGGTTCCCAATATCTCTGTTAATGAATTCATGATGATGCGCTCCATAGCCTTGCAAACCAGGCTAGTCAGGCTTATAGGAAGATAGTTCCCGGGGTCCGTTGTGGCTCCACCTTTGTGGAGTGGCATAACTGTTGCTGTGCGCCACTCTATGGGTACATAGCCTGTAAAGAAGGCTGAGGTTGAACACTGTGTTTAGGTGAGGGGTTAGTTCATTTTGGAGCTCGTGTAAGACACAGCCTGGGACATCATCTGATCCCATTGAAGCTGTATTTTTGGCTTTGGATAGGGCCGTTTTAACCTGTGTGTCAGTGACTGCCGGGGCAATGTATGTTGGTTTACATCTTGTATTACATGATGGAATCTCTGTAAGTGTATATATGGTGGTGGTGGTGGTTGTTGTGGGGGAGGTTAGTTGATTAGGCCAGTGAATGCTCTCATCTTTTAGTAAGATTATGGGTTATTTGATATTTAGTGAGAGCCAAGAGAGGGTGTCTTTCAAGGTATACATACTAGTAGGGTTTGGTTGAGGAGGTAAATAGAGTGTAGCAATGTACATCTGAATGTGGGGATTTGTCGTTAGGGTAATTAGAAGAAGTTCAGCTGGCTAGAAAGAAAGAATGGATAGTAGAGTTTGGTGTTTAACAAACTTGTTGGAGAATGTGATTCAAATCTCTCCACCTTTTTATTGGTCTGTCCAGTCACTTTTTTTCATGTTTGTCAGGTTGCTTTTATGTCCAACTTTCACTCAACTAATTAGAATAGACTAAACATAAAAAAAATGTAAGGTATACCAACAACAGCAATAATGTCACACAACAGTATCAGTAACATGAAAATGATAATGCTTTTACCTTAACAGCATAACAATAAAGCACACTTCCAACCAATGTAAACTTAAATAGTGCAAGCCCATCCGCTATTCGCAGGTGTATAGGTGCCACAGCAGGCTCTGATTTACAGGTAACTTCATGCTGTCATTGACAACTGGCAGTGTAGTCAATAATCTCACTGCTGCAGCAGCACCAGCACTAGTTACCCCATAACGGACTTCTGGTATTTTGAGCCAGTCTTCATCAGCACTTTTAATCGTTGGCATCTTGGGCTGATTCCCAAGTAAATGATAACAGGTATCTGTCCATCCTCCATCCTCCATCCCTTTTCCCATTTTGCACAAGGGGTCGGGGTGTCACTTCAGCAGTGACCGTCATCTCATGCCAAGTTTTACACCACCGGGTGGCTAGCCCTGCAGCTGTAGTTCATTAATGCCACTCACTCGCATACACACTGTCACCTATGGCCAATTTAGAGTGTCCAGTCCACCTACTGCATGTCTTTGGAATGTGGGAGGAAACAGGAGCACCCGGAAGAAACCAACTTGATCGCAGATTGAACATGCAGACTCCACACAGAAGGCATCCCAGCTGAGAATTGAACCTCTTGCTGTGAAACTATAATGCTAACCGCTGCACCACCATGACCACCCAACAACAGGTATCATCATTTTATTTTTGTTTAGACTTTTGACTGTTATAATTTATCTGAGGCTCTGAGGTCCCCCCCAAAAATGGTACACTGACTTGTCTTCCACCCTAGATAGAGCTGCACTAATTTCTTTTACCTGAGAGGATTCCTTCCAGGATACTACACTGTCCACAGTCTTTTCTACAGCCCAGTTCTGATTTCTAAAGCAAGTAATTCCTATCTATTCTCTGAGTGCCCTAAGTAGCTGCTTTACCATCTTCTTATGTGATAGCTTAGCTAGTGTGCTGGTCTATTTAGGTGTATCTATACTACAGGGACATGCCAAGGCCTCGTTAGGGTCAGCAGGCACTGCTGCAAACTTTCCTGGCTGTGTTATCAATTTAGACCAAAGCACCTGCCACTGGGCTGTCTGCTTTGTATTTGTTGCTGTAGTTAGATTAAGTAGACTTATCACTGGTATCTGTTGGAGAAATAACACCACCTACACAAGCATTTAAAAAAAGTGCTTTTGCGCCTCAAATTTAATCGCTGAGGTGGCTGGGTATTTAAAATATATGGGCACTTTATTTTTAAAACGCAAAGCTCACATTTTGCAAGTGCCTTTTACTTCTTTTGCACATTATGGGAAAAGTCCTGGACTAAAGCATCTTATGACCCCGTAAAACAAATGTTCTGTCTTCCTTTGCGATCTCCAGCACTAGCTTCTGCCTGTGAAGCAAATGAAATGAATGATAGGACGTCGAGGACGGTGCTTGTCATTTAGTTTTTGCTGAAAGGCCCATTTTTATCTTATTTTTGTTTAACCCCAAAAATTCCGACAGGTATTTTTCTAGAAATGATTGCACATTGACAGCTGCCTTTTTAGTACCAGCAAACGGAGGTTATTTAATCAGGGTGATTTTCTTTATTTCCGGCTTCGCTTTTAATTTTGTAAGTTCTTCCTCTCTGTTCACTTGCTTTTTCTGCAAGGCTTGTAAGTTGGAGGAATTTAATGAAGCTGAATACTGCAAGAACTTTGTATTGGCAGTGAGTAGTCTTATATCCTCTTCATTTCTGGCCAAGAATGACTTTATCTCTGCTGTATCAGCAAAGACTTTCTTCAGGGGACCCAGTAGCGTATCTAGTTTACTTTTTCACTTGGCCAGCCGTGCCTCTGATTGCTGTGGTCCCTCGCACAGTCGTCTGTCTGCCATCATTAGTTTATCTGTAAGAAGCACGTCTTTGTGTAGCTTGTACTGTACAAAGCACTTTGTGGGTTTCTAGTTTGTATTAGCTTGTTAACTTATAAAATCTGACCGAATTGTATACTTGGTGCAGTAACTCTGTGGTGTGCTGTCACTATTACTGCGATTTATATACTTTTGGTTCTATTAGAAGGATACAAACCAGCTAAAGCACATTTTGAATACTAAAAGCAGATTCTCCAAGTTAGTTTCACATTTTAATACATTATCTTTGTTTTCGAAAGAGCTTCCCTGCAGCTGATCAGTGGCCATCTGTTTGGTTTCTTTCTGCCTGATCACAAGTGGACAGATGTTCATTGGCTCATAGGTCATAATGATTAGATGTAAACAATGAGGGATTGCTGTTGTGCTGTGCATTGTGGAATTTCTAATTTGTGTAGAATTAACGGGGTGGTGAGTATAAAGCCCATCACATGCTGGTGTATATGTTTGTCATTCACAAAGTCTTTGAAAAAGAAACATACACACTGCAAAGTATGTGCCAAAACACTTCCTTGTTTGCATTTTTACTTACTTTTTTCTGCATTTGCACACACTGCTCCATCCTGTTGCCCTTAATACTATACCCACAGTGATGTATATCATTAGAGAGGGTGACCATCTTATGTATATCATTAGAGAGGGTGACCATCTTATGTATATCATTAGAGAGGGTGACCATCTTGCTACTGATGTGGCTGCAGTTTCTTCTCTTTCTCCTGAGTAAAAAGCCCAAATGTCATATACTATACATGCAGCAGGGGCTCATGCCTGCTGCAGATTGTTACCTTTATGACCAACCAAACCCCCCCCCCCCAGCTTCACATGGGCTGTGTCGATGTGAGGAGCTTATTTTAAGTCTTGGAGGACTCAAGATGTTTTGTCCTAGGAGTAGTCTGTCCTGGCCAGGTCTGTAGTCCCAGACATTTGGGCAGCACTTCAGAGGTAAGCCTTTCTGGACAGTTTTATAATCACATTCTGAAACTAGTTTTTGGTACAGCTGTTCAACAGAATTCTGCTAAGTAAATAAAATTAAGTGACGCAGCTAGTACTCAAGATTGTGTGTAGCTTGCATCACAGAAGAGCCACAGTATCGGGGGATTGAGTATACCATTTTAAGTGGGGTACTTGTTTACTGGTATAATTTCTATGTCTTTGTCACGATAGCCAGGTTCATATCTGAAGAGGGTCTTCAGACTAGTTCATTTACTTAGCTAACAAACGGAATAAATAGATAAGTAAATAATGGTAGTTTGAAATTAGGTAAGGGAATAGTACTGAAGAAAGTGGTAGCTTGCAGCAGCTGTTACAGTCTTGTTGCAAGTGTGTCAAATATTGGAGGGAAGCCTTCTAGCTTAGTTTTTTTTTTTCTTATAACCAGCCAGTTTTCTAGTTTTAGCACTCAAATATGTTTCTTTGAACTCAGCAGTTGTTCAGAACTCATTGTAAGCACTACATAAGCTGCAAATTACTACAGCACTCAACTTTCCTCACTTGTCTAGTGGAAAGCAGTTTTTAGTACTTAATAAATAAGCACTTATCCAGGCATGTCTAAGGGTCAGCTCCCGGTGATTTCTCCTGTCTACCTAATGAATCTGGGCATCTTGGGGCAATGCAGCAATTGCCTCATGTACACAGACAACCCTCTCCTCCTACCACCCAACACTACAACCTGTGAGAGATGCACTTATATAGCCAAACTGGAAGCAAAGCTCTCTTCACCCAAGACTGGACTAGACAGTCAAGAGGAGAAGGTAAACACTTGCACCACATCACACTTCTCACATAGTCCCTCAAAACCTACACCACCAAAACACACACATAGAAGCACAAAACACAAACCTACATTCGCGGAGGCACTCAATAAAAACCTGCCCAAGCGTCAGGGACATCCAAAGCATAAACGCAAGCAAACTCCACCCCCCAACACAACCCAAATGACACATAGCCCACAAACTCAGTGTGCCACTCAACCACAGCCCATAAGTCATAACAACGTACCAAACACTCTAGTCATAGGCGACTCTATAGTCAGGCACACTGATGTTCCACTCACTAGACTAAACAAGGAGAAAGTTACTGTCAGCTGCCTGTCAGGTGCCAGGATCCGCCACATAACGCATGCCCTCAGGTCACTCCACAATAAGTACAAATATGACACTGTCATTGTCCATGTTGGTGTGAATGACCTGAGACGTACCTCCCTGGACTACATGAAAAGAGACATGGAGGAGCTCTCCGATCTTGTATCCTAGGCAGGTATGACCCTAACCCTGAGTAGCATCCTGCCATCACCCAGAATGATACCACAGTACAAGGACGAAATGATTGACTTTAACAATTGGCTAAGCTTCTAGTGTCATTCTAAGGGGATCCAGTATTTGTCTGCCTGGGACGACATGATCCGCAGTCCACGATGCTTTGCCAGAGATGGCCTGCACCTGTCGCCCTTAGGATTCCGGATACTGGCTAAGGCTCTTGCCACCCCTATAGTGCCTTTTTTAGGCAAGGTGCAAATGACAAATTCACCACCGTAACAGGTACAAGCAAGCAAAATCTGAGGGTAATGCTACTCAATGCTAGAAGTCCAAACCTCAAAATGCACTCACTCGAGGCACTCCTTAAAATGGAGAACATTGACATCTGTGTAGTGACAGAGACCTGGTTCAAAGCTCCAGAGAGCACCCCTGCATTACCAGGCTTCAATTCATACCACACCTTTCGGCCACCTAACCCAGAAAGAAGCACTAAAGGCGGAGGCGTGTCCATATTCATTAAGGATATCCACACCTCCAGGCTAGTTGCACGGCATAATGCATCCGAGATTATCCAAGTGCAACTAACTCTGGGCAAAGGCGCAATCCAAATTGTAGCTTGCTACAGACCCCCCACCATGCCCCAGGATTCACACTCCTCATTTCTTGATACACTGGAAAGTATTAGGGTACAACCCAACACCCTAATAATGGGTGATTTCAACTACCCCACCATTAACTGGGAAAACTACTCATGTATCAAATCCTTTGCTCAACGTTTTCTAGAATTCATAAATTCCAACGTCTTGGATCAACTTATTCACACCCCCACCAGGGGCAGCAATATCCTAGACCTGGTCATTACCAACATGGGAAACCGGTGTGCCACACCAGAGGTCAATTCCTCGTTGGTCAGATCCGACCACAAGCTAATCAGCCTAGACATCCACATCCCACCCCCAGCCCCAATTAGGGAAACCATCGTAAAAAACTTCTCAAAAGCCAACTTCACACTTCTTAAGACAGAAGTGGCAAACTTCATGACACCCATGCAGACGGACAGTAGAGGTATGACTGCTGAATACTACACAAATGCACTTTATAAGCACTTACACGAGTGCATGGATCATGCTATCCCTAATAGAACCAAGATGTTATCCTCCAAAAAAAGGAAGCCAATCTGGTGGTCCTCTGCCATAAACAAACTCTACAACAGAAGAAAGAAACTGTTGCAAAAAAGAGTAAACTCCTATGACTGGAGGAACACCCTGGTCAACCTCAGTAAGAAGCTGAGATCCCTCATAAAATCCTCCAAAGCTAGTTACGAAAACAAAATTGCCACTGACTCTAAAGACAACCACAAAGCATTCTAGTCAAGAATCTAAATGGGAACACTCAGATCTGCTCTGAGTTACAGCATAATGGCACTAAATATACAGAACCTACTGATATTGCCAACATCCTAGCAGATAGGTTCAGTGCTAACTTTACCCCCCTCTCACCCCCTAGAGGGCCCATCTCTATACCGGAAGAATGCAAAGTTCCTATAATCATGGCTGCACAGGTAAAAAACAGACTCTCCAAAGCCAAGAACACAGCATCCATGGAACCTGACAATATCCCAGGCTGCGTTCTACATGAACTACAGAATGAACTGGCACCCTACCTAAGTACCATGCTCAATCATAGCCTCACCTCAGGCTTTGTACCCACTGAATGGCGCACCGTGACAGTTATCCCACTCCACAAAGGGGGAGTCACGACGGACCCCGGGAACTACCGCCCCATTAGCCTGACGAGCCTGGTCTGCAAGGCCATGGAACGTATCATCGTGGAACTCATAAACAAAGACATTGGTAATCACCAAACTCTGGACCCTATTCAGTTTGTATTTGTAAAAGGCAGATCATGTCTCCTAAACCTGATTGACTTCTTTGAAGCAGTCACCAAAGCCATAGATGAGGGTAAAATGGTTCACACAGCTTATCTAGATCTCGCCAAGGCTTTCAACACCATCCCTCACTCCGGAATTATAGATAAGCTCACTAAACTGTGTATAAATCCCTATGTTACAAGATGGGTTGCCAACTGACTCACGAACAGAACCCACACTGTGAAAGTAGCGGATTCCAAATCCGTCATCAAACCAGTGACAAGTGGAGTACCACAGGGTTCAGTTCTGGGTCCTCTCCTGTTTGGTATCTACTTCTCTGAAGTGCAGGCCAACACAGAAGGTCTTTGGCTAAAAAAGTTTGCAGATGACTGCAAACTAGGAGCCATAATCGAAACTCCTAACGATGTGGACAAACTACAAAAGGGCCTCACTGAGACAGATACCTGGTATCAAAGCCATGGACTGAAGTTCAATGCCAAAAAGTGCATTGTCATCCCCTTTGGTAAAAACTCTGTACCCATGAACTACCACATAGTTGGTAGTCTACTTAATGCCGAAAATGTGATGAGTCCTTGGGACACAGGTGGACAGTAGTCTCTCCTTTGATAATCACATTGCCACAGTGGTCAGGAAATCCTTCTACGTGGCTCATCTCATCACAAAAGGATTCTCATCCAGAAAAAAAGAGGTCATTGTTCCCCTCTACTCATCACTCATTAGACCCATTATAGAGTACAACGCCCCTTTTGGTATGTACCTCACAAGACATCTACAACAACTGGAAAGACCACAGAAATACCTCACAAAGAGGATTACTGGGCTCAAACAGATGCCCTATGCAGACCGTCTCAAAAAACTACAGCTTTACTCCATCGCATAGCCTGTTCAGGGGCGATCTCTGCCTAACATACAAAGCTATGTCAAACCCAGAGCTGTTGGACATGCTCCACTTAAAGAAATCCCAATCCCTCCGAGCTACACGCTCTAGGGACCTTAACCTTGTCACCACAATAAACAGAACATGCTGGAGGGATAGATTCCTGTCCCAGAGACTTCCCATACTCTGGAACAGACTACCTATCTATGTCAAACAGAGCTCCTCATTAGCACTTTTCAAGAAAAATCTTGATGATTGGATGGGAAATGGGAAATTCACCTCGGGATCACTTCTGTGGCTCTGCTCGACATGCACAGGAAAATAATTTTCCTGAGTGGCGAAAGCCAGGGTACATTTTTTGGCTAGGCTTGTATGGGCCCTAGGGCCGATAGCCTAGTACCTACCTATGAACCTATGAATTCAGATTTTGTTTAATTAGTAATCAAAGTTTGTTAGATGAAGAAGTTGCACTTTACCAGCAAGAGTGGTGGCTACAAAAAGGAAACTAAAATAAATATTTATTTCTATCCATCTGGACCATTTTAAAGCTCATCCCATTGAAAACAATCAATCATCAAATTAAAAAGATTTAAAAAAATTGTGCTGTAGTTGTAGCTAGAAGTTCAGTAGAAACTGAAGAAGCTTGTGTGAACATTAACCTTTTAAAAGATGGGCATCACTTTCATTTGCTCTAAGTAGCTTGGCGAAATGGTTTAATAAAGTACATGAGGTAAATTGCAATTTGCATCAGAAGCTGTAAGGACACATTACAGTAAACCCTCAGTCAACCGGCACTCGTGGGGATTGGTAGATGCCAGATAACTCTAGTTTCTGGTTGCTTGAGAGTTACTATTAAAAACAGGCCTGACTAAAACTGTACCCTGTACTATTTGTTCTGTTTGAGTTGTTCTCAGGTTGGGGAGAGAGGGAATTTATTCCTGTCTTCCTTTTTAAAGCTCTAAAACTCTAAAAACGTAAGGTATGTTTTTGCGGGGGGAAAACAAAGTGCAACACATGGAAGTTGTACTGTATTTCTTCGACATTTTTTTGCCAGCTGCTTGACTTCTGGTTAACTGAACGTTGACTGTATTCCACTAACTACCTAATTTAAGTTGTCAGAGTGGTCCACAGGAGTGGGAATACAAGGTTTTACTTAACATGCTGCCCAGAATTTGAAATCTTGAAAGTGAAAAACTGAGGGGAAATTCCTGTTCTAAGGGGCAGCTTTGAAGAGGTCCTTTTTGATGTGCAAGCTGAATTCCATCATAAATTCCACAGCATTTCCTTATGATCTAATCTGAGATTCTTTTAACTAGAACTGTATTGTACCTTATTTTTCACTTGCTTTGAAAAAGTATTTTTGTGGGCCCATTCTAAACATTTTTTTCTGAAACCTTGATGAAATGCTCCAGAGAAATTGCATCTTAATTTGTAACACCTGCAGAAACTCTCTCTGTGGAATGACACATGCACACACTTTGTAGAGCCGTTTGGTATGATAATTGGCAGAAGACAAAGGCGCACTTTCCAGTTCATTTCTTATTTTTCCTAACAATTGAATACTTGGAGGAACAGATGGAAAGGTGAACGAGGTTACAGTTTTTGTTGCAGATGTGATTGTCCTTGGATTTAGTGTTTTGCAGCTTAGCAGCAGTCATGCATCTGCACAAAGGCAGTGTTAAATCATTAGATGCTGCTGCAGAATAAGAAGCGAATGTTGATGCTGCAAAATCATTTGAGTGACATTTGTGTAGAGAAGATAAATGCACAGAGTGAATCCCTAGAATTGGATGAACTTCTGGGAAAGGTTACCCAACAGAACAAGATAGTACATCCAGATATAAAAAGTCAAGACACGCACACACAAATTTGGCTTTCTTAATCCAGTTTTGCATTTGAAAACTGAGTACATACGCTTCTTTCTGATTTTAAATTTTGTTTATAACTGTGAAATGTGGAAGAATGCAATAGGGTTCATGTGTGTGTGTGTGTGTGTGTGTGTGTGTGTGTGTGTGTGTGTGTGTGTGTGTGTAAAAGGGGGGGGGGGCATACTGATCCACTGATAACACTGGTGCCCACAGTTCATGTGATATCTTTTTTTTCTTGACCAACATATTTATTTACTTTAAACAGACCGTAGTCACATTATAAAGACAAAGGAATAAAAGCAGATAAAACAAAAATAATGATACAGAATCATACCTCTTAACTGTCAAGATTTTTGCAGAATGTCCAGAGTTTTGCCTCAGATTTTATTTTTTTTTTTCATCATAAAATTTGTGGTTTTATGACAAATTACTGAGGATTGAAGTCACTAAATAATGGCAGGAATTTGAGTTTTGGACTTCAAATCCTTCAGAAAAAAAGAACACAGCTTCCATCCATCCTGGTCCTGCCATTGTAATACCCAACATAATTACAATGCCGTCTCCATTCTAGCTACCCACTTGGGCTAGCCTTCCTAGTTAACTCAAGGTCTCGAGCAAAGTTTGTTTCTCCTCAGAATTCAGTTCTCCCCTCTTTTGTCTTTCATTCAACCTGCGCTGTTTAAAACTCTTGCCCCTTCCAACATTTCTCAGTTTATTTACTGCTGATGGACTGTTTTTTTTTTTTTTTTTTTTTTAATCCATGCTTATACAGAAACTTCCTGCAAACTTGCTACTCTGCTTAAACAGAAATATGTTGCAAACTTGTTACTCTCTTTATTGTACTTTTTTGGTCTCACTTTTTATTCTCACTGTTAATTTTTGCATAATTGAGTTGTAACTTGAACTACTGATATTATGAACTTCTTATATCTTTTGTATATTGACACTGTTGTCTTAAATTGTATTTTCTTGGTGTGATTCTGGAGATTTTCTCCTTGGGTCTCCACTGAAAATGGACCTCTGGTCAGACGTTCTAACCCGGTTAACAAATGTCAAATAAATAAAAAAATAAATAAAATGTATGCTAACATAAAACCTTTAATTCTGACAACTTTCTATGTTTATAAGAGCAATGTTTAAAATCTGTCCCTATTTTTGGCCCTTCGCCCCCACCTCATTACTGTAGGCTTTGACCAGGTTTCTTGCAACAAGAGGTTAAGAGCTGTGATAACAGATGTTTGCAAAGAAAAACGGTCAGGGTATGGTACTTAAACGATAGATAACCATTAAAGTTTTGAAGCAAGAAAAAGGTTTAGAAGAGCAAGTGTGTAAAGAAAATAGAAAGGAGGACAGATTTAATCACAAGGTGCTGCCAATTTGAAAAGAGCAGAGAGGGATAACCAGTCACAACATACGCGTGAGAAGCTGTTGGAAACCTCCGTGGCAAACACTAGAGATCTGCAGAGGTATTGGAAAAGTCTTTGTGGGAGATAAAGTAGGAAGTCACAGACAAGAATGTGTATGTGTTGAGGAGAGGGCTATAATTCCACAAGGCCCATTAGAGCTGGACAAGATGTCAGACGCTGCTTCTTTGCTGACTCAAACGAGAAGTGGGTTGGGAGGCTACAGCTGTGATTTGAGAATAGTTTTTCATCTTTTTTGTGGGTGAGGATAACAATGTAAGTGAAGGTTTTGCATTTGGGTGGTGGAGAACAGTATTGGTGAGGGCTTTGCATGTGAATGTTGCCATTTAGGAGCGAGAAATTGAATACATCTGCCTAATCAGAGTGCAGTGATGGAGTAAGTCATGGAGTCAGGACATTTCTGAGGCAGGAACAGTATCCCAGATGCAGGAGTTTGTAGATAAGTGCTGGTCCTTAAAGAAAGTGAACTGCTTGTGAAATGAAGTCAGCGCTGTGATGTAGAGTGATGAAGCTTAGACTGAAGCCTAGGGGGTCCCTTTCAAATGATAGAAAACTCATTTGATGGAAAATCATTTGGCTGAAACCAAAACATAAAAAGCTCAAAACACTGAAAACTCATTTTGACTGAAACTCAAAACACTGAAAATGCTATATGCCCTTTTCCCCACGGTAGTGCGATCCTGGAGTTAGTATATATAGTTAGGGGGGTGTAGCCCCTCACATACTTCCTACATTTTAAACCCTACACAGGGATACTTATAACTACAATGAATAACTGTTTGGAGAAAACAATATTTACATAAACTATGTGGGGGGCTATGTCCCCCACACCCCCCCTAACTATATATACTAACTCCAAGATCACACTACCGGTGGGAAAAGGGCATGTAGCATTTTCAGTGTTTTGAGTTTCAGTCAAATGAGTTTTCGGTGTTTTGAGCTTTCTATCTTATGATGTCAGTGAAATGAGTTTCTATCAAATGAGCTTTCTGTCATTTGATAGGGACCTAGCCTAGGTGATCTAAGGTAGATAAGCAGTTTTGGGTGTCCGAGGCACTAGCAAGGGAGGATGGGCATGTCTGTTCTAGGGGAGCACTGTGTCGAACACACCATATTATAAATCCTGGCAGAGGCTGGGGACACATGGTGTGTTGACTACATGAGGCAGGGTCTCAGGCTGTGGTCACATATGTGGCTATAATGCCACACAGCCCATTGTATGCCAGCTTTGAGTTGGGATGAGAGCATCAAGGGTGGGGAAGTAGTTTAAAAGGAAGAAAGCTCCTTGTTCGCAGTACAGTGCTGACTCCTCAGTCTCCTCGCTGGTTTTTATTCGCACAAAAGAGGCTAAGGCAGGTCTGGTAGAAATGATGGACGAGGAAAGGAGTGGACATGGGAGTAGCTGATGGTCAGTTGCAGGGAGGGAAAACAACAAGAAAAAAATTTGGTAGCGAATTGGGACATGGCTTTGAGGAAGATGATGCTATGATGTTTGTAAGCATATATACTGTACTGAGCATTATCTGAACCCTCAAAGTATTAAGTGTCTGCTTATAGTGAAAGAGTGAGTATATTTGAAGATGAGTATATGGACTCCCTTCTCTGGTCTTAGTGTGTCCCCATTTGAGAGGAGTGGGATTGGCCAGTAGTAAGCGCTGAGCATTCAGAAGATTCTCATGTAAATACTGATGTAATGCAAGGAGATGGGTAATGATACATTGACTGATTTCTAGATATTTGAATGACCGTTTCAGGGTTTTAATTTGAAAGGGCAATAATTCTTCAGGACAAAGACCAGTACCCTCATAGTTGATGTATCAGATAACATGCCTTGACCTTGGATGTGGTGCTAATGGCATTTTTAGATTTGTCCACTGAGGTGTGGACCATGTTCTGCCAAGTGTTATATAGACTCCTGAGTTCCAAAACCTGGAGGGAAAAAAAGGGGCCTGGGGCATTACTCGAGGAATACACCTGTGACATGAAAAAGGATGAGAGAATGCGCCAGCATTTGCCACAGCTGTGGCCTAGCATAGCTTTCCAAGTAATAGGATAACCACGTAACTGACAAGGAGGATCTAGACAGTGGTGTTTAAGTTAACTGAGGAGTGGATAAAAAGCCAAACCAGAAGCTTTGGTTAAGTTAAGCTTGCCCTTTGGCTAAGTGGGGTAAAGTCCTAACTGAGACCCAGTTGACCAAGAATCACTTAGGATCCCAGACCGCAGAGCTGACGATGTGGAAGTGAGTTTTTGTGTCAGTTTCACCCATCCTGATTGGGGGGGGGGGTGCAGCCTGATGCCTGTCTTGATGCAAGTGTGTATCAAGTAGCAGAAAGAGGCAAGAAATGCATACCCATCAAGATTCGCAGCTGTACAGTTGCCATAATCATGTCATCCAGGGACGCGTTCATTTGTTATAGGAGTGACATTTTATGTTTCCACAAGTATGTAACCCTGATAGCTGTCTAGACAAAGCTTCCCCACAAGTATCTCTCATGTGTTGTGGAACAAAATGGGCTTGTCAAATTGAAGGATGGCTGATGGTTGGTAGGCAGTGTAGAGAAAATTGACTTGAGAAATAAATGTTTTGCTGCTGTTCTCTGTGATAGCTGCTGCCAAGGACACCCTGGGCTATGCATTCATAAATACTATCAACAAGAGTGAATAGGGCTTGGAATGTACTATGGCCGTTATTGAAATCAATTTGAGGTTCATGTAAAAGATCTTTTGGAGTTAAGGAACTCTAAACTGAGCAGAGACGATGTTTCCAGTAATTTGCTGAGCATAGGGACTGGGGAGGGGAAATGTAAATTCTCCACAGAAGCAGCTGATAGCAGATTTGGTTATAAAGATAGTCAGCTTTTGTAAGGGGAAGGTGCCAGAGATGAGAGCTAGCTTTCTAATAGATGTGTGTGAGGAAGATGGACAAGTAGGTATTGCAGGCCTTCTGAAACTTGGGGTAGAGAGCATCAGACCCATGTTGCCAGAACAAGGGGAATATCCAGAGTAATGTATTGGTGATTTTCAGGTGAATTAGAAATGAACAGTAGATGTAAGTGGGTTGAGAGAGATAATGAAGGAGTTATGTTTAGTGGATGGTGAGGAAGGTCTGTAGATGGAGGCTAGCTGGTTGGGACAAACAAGTGCATTTAATGTTAGTTGCTCTGAAATAGGAGCACTCAGTTTAAATGCTTATTAAGATGCATGTTTGTTTCTACTCGTCACTTTAATTTTCTGCCAGACGTTTCTGAGGGCCATAAGCTCCATTTGTTTAAGAAAATTAGCTTCGCTATGTGAATCATCCCATTGTCTGGTGCAGAAGTTCATTCCACATTTTATACTGACTCTTCAGCATGGAGTAGATCTCAGGGGACAGTCTGGGTGCAGACTTGTAAAATTCCTCTTGAGAAAGGGATACTACAGGGTCTTGGATTGGAAGTAAATATGTTTAGAAGGAATTTGAGGGTAAGGTCACATTTTATTTTGAAAGTGGAGGAAAGTGGTCTAGTCCATATTGGACAGAAATGCTAAAAGAGACATACCTTCCCTCTTTAACAGGCTTTCAAAAGGTGACTAAGTAATTGCACTGATTTTGATGCATTACTGACAAAGTAGCAACAGTGTGAACTGGTCACTTAAGAGCTGAGCCTTTGGTGAGGGTTGGGATAATATGGAAGACTTGTTAGAAGGAAGCCAGTCGCGGGTAGACTGATAGCAAGTTTTTGATTTGGGCCATAATTTGTGTGGTAGCCATGAACTCTGCCATTAAGTTTTCAGGCAGATGGGCACAAGCTCATCTGTCTCTGTCATTCGCTTTCATGGTTATGCGTTATCCAGATGTCTAAGCATCGAATATTTTTCCCCCTCTCGGTCACACTGGAATTTTTGTAAATGTCTCCTAAGCTAGTGGGACAAAATCATTATATTTTCTTCTCCCTTTTTTGACACGTGTATGTTCAACCACATAAGTCACAGATAAAGAAGGAATGCCTGTTGAAGGGCTATAAAGTCTGAACGTTCAAGTAAGCTCGGATGTAGGACTTAATTCTGGCCTAGTAAGTAGTATTACATTAAATGCGAGTTTAGAAAATAGATGATAAGCAGATGGTTGAACATTCACAGGCTGCAGTCTGTGGAGCTCAGACAATAAAGGTAAATATTCTGTGGAAAAGCAGAAAGTAGGAGGAAGTAAGGCTTGTAAACTGAAGATGTTCTTCGTGTTTCACTGTTGCAGTCATTACATTTGGGTAATCCTGCTGGCAGGTTGCCCTCAGTCGGCCCGAATTCCAAAGTCTTGGGTCCTGCATCGTGAAATTTAGTCAAACCAGAAGTGAGATGGATGTGTATCCCCAACAAAAAAGTGAATTATTTGTAAGAATTTCAAGTATCTGAAGTGAGAACCAGTGGAAATTCAGAGAGAAATCATTTTATAGTTTTGAGCTCATAAGTGAGATGGCTTGAGGGTCTGGAAGCAAAAGCCGTGCTTCTTTTTAGTTGAAGTTCTATAACTTTGGAGGTGATGTGAAATTAAAAAGCTGAGAAGAGTCCTGAGAATGTTACATCGGTGTTAAACTCTTCCTCAGTTCATTGTAAATGCTGCATGTTAGAGTGTATCTTGGAAAAGTGTAGTGGTACTAATAGAAGTTCAAATCGAATCTTTCCCTAGACATGACAAAAAGGTTGAAAAAGGGTCTTTTTTGGCCCATTTGAACTAACCCAGTAAACATGTGTCAGTAAATAAGACAATCATTTTCAGACAGAAAGAGATGAGAATAAAACCTTACTTTTCCCCTTATGGAGCCTTTTCCATGGTGCCCTTTTTATGTGAGAGACTTTGAGATTTTGCCATCAAGTCCTCCAGCATCCTGGGGTCTGTCAGAGGGGGGGGGGGGGTGAGATGGGATGATGGGTATGAACAGCTTCAGTATATGGATGTTCTTTGCAATTCCAAGGACCTATCTGTGCCAGATTATGATTATAGCAGCTGAAGTGAAGTTCGAGCACCGTTAGCACTTTTTTAATCCTTGTGGTGAATTCTGGGCTGCTGCTGTAGTTTCCTTTGTGGACTTTGCTGGAGAGCTGGAGTCGAGCAAGAGAGAGTGTCCCACTGCTTGTTACGGCGGTTTCAGTGTCTGAAGTAGCTTTTTCTTCTGGAATAGTGAGAAGGTTTGGAAGATGGACAAGGACGTACTTGTCCTTGATAAGAAGATTCATCATCTTACCTTTCCAAAGAACCTGATTGATGCCATAAGAAAGATTATTTGATGGTACTTTGACCCTGAAGGTGAAATCCAAGGTATTTTTTTATGAAAAGAGGAGAACTTAATATAGGTGTCTGTAATGAAATAGGCACAGCTAACATCTGTCTTGGCTGCAGCATATTCTACCGCAGAGGTATAGTGTGAGATTTGGTATTCAAACATATGAAATAAGATATGCATTATGAGCATCATATGTCAGCATTTTTTAATTAGACATTGTAGAAAAATTTGCTAGCAGCACGCACATGCATTTCAATTCTTGATATGTCTGAATATCTCTAGTTGGCTTTTTAGGACATCTAGAGCTAGGGGATGGAATTTCTGTAATCTGATTAGCTGATGTGCTTGAATTTTTTTCCCTTAAGTGACCTAACATTTCATGTGGACATTCTGGTTTTGTAGCCATCTCAACAAATGCCTCTTGACCACTTCTTTGGCTGTCAGTGCTTCATCACTTTTTAGAAAGCATCATGGACAAAGCCTCTGTCTTCATCATAGTGACACACATTCATCATGAAGACCTGACTCCTGATTCTTGTAATCAGTTTGATGTCTGCATTTTGAGTAATGCATGACCTTCACTTCCTGCATTTGTTTAAGACACTTCTCACCATTGCTACTTCCTGCAGATCAAAAAGAGGCATAGTATGTTTAAATGTAATTATGGTTTTCGGGTGTCAGCAATGTCCAAGATGCTAGGGGTCCTTCCTTTCCTCTGAGTGATTTGAACATACAGTAGAATATTCTTGTATTCATAGCAGACCTGCATGCGAATCTACTTAACCATCAGTGTTAATATTTTACATGTCATTCATTAGTAGTTTGCACTTTCCTCTTGACATGATCATTGAACTGCATTTAGATGGAACCGGATATAACCTGCAGAAATGTAATTGTATTTAAACTGCATGCTTATATACTGTGGCCCACTATCTGATGCTTCCATATTAATGGCGTCCTGGAGGTTTTGTACTGGGTCCATATTTGTTTTATTTCATGAAGTATCAAACTATGCTGTCACTGCATTGGTCAAACATGTGTTTGTAATGTCAGATTCAGTATTTCTCATAACTTTGAATAATAGCACCGATTGAATACCCACTTATATGCTTCAGTCTTGCTCCTTGATCCCTGAATCAAGTAAGACGACCACTTCTCTTATGTTATTGTTGATGATCATCATTACATACATCAGTTTTGAATTTGTTGCTGTGTTTCTACAGGCTATCCTGGGCAAAATAATACATTGTGGCAACTTTAACACTTGAAAGTATTTATTTATTTATTTATATACTCGCCTACATTTGTTGATTAAGTAGATGAGCTTGTGTAAGGCCCTTTTCAGTCATGATCCGGGTGAAAAGGTAGTCATGAAGGAGTGGTTTTTTTTTCCCATAGGTGATTTTTGTACCCTCTGTTGACCACCAGGCTTCTCCTCAATCAGACAGTGTCTGTTCATTCTTCTGTTTCAGGTATTCCAACTTGAGATAAGTTGAGAGCTGTCCTGGGGGAGGGAGTTTGGCATTCAGACAGCCGTATGGGTGCTTTATGCTCTCGCGCACATCTGGTCAAAGAGAACATTTGCATCATCATCACAAAGATTGCCTGTGCCCCCTCTGTCTGTGTTTGCATGCTTTTTCAAATGTTTATAGAAGGGCTACCATCACTGGCTTAGACAGCCATGCCCACATCTTCCCTGCATGGGCTCCCTGCATCATATCGAGCCTCTAGTGTCCAGGGGAGGTTCTGTCATCAGTGTGAGCTGGTAAGGAACCATCATCCTTCTCCTTCGATAAACACACCCATCCTTTCTGCTTGAACTGTTAGTTGTAAGAGCCACTGCAGTAGAACCTCTGTAAGTTGACCACCCAAGAGACTGTAACATACTGGTCAACGTAAGGAACTAGGCCTACTGTACTGATATGTACATGTACTTTATTTTATTGTAAAATCATACATAATCTAAACACAGTAAAATCATACGTTTACTGTTTTTTCATGGTTTAATCATTCTTTCTGAAAAAAAGTCAGTCTTGGTCTGTTTCTTATTCTTATTACAAAGGTAAGTGGAGAAAGCACTCTCAATGCTGGTTACACCACTCGGCAGGCACACCTGGGCATTTTCCAATAGCAAATGACTTCAGCTGCATTATCAGATCCCTGACGTCCTCTTCTTTTGCGGTCTCTGCATTTTCGGTGTCATCCTCGCTTGCTTTTTCCACTTCACTTCATCAGCTGCTTCATGCACTTTTACACTGGTCTGTACTTCAGTCAATATCGCTTGGAAAATTGCTTCTGGGTCAGGTTCATTACAGGTTGCCACCTCATCATCCATTGCAACAAAACCTTCAAAGTATACGCCTTCAAATTCTGCCATGGGAGATGGACTGTCTGATGGGGCCAAAACATCATGCTCTTGGGTTGTGACAAATCCAACTTTCTTGAAACACTTCTGTGCTGTTTCTGGCTGAACTTTATTCCAAGCAGAACTGATCCAGAGGACAGCATCCAGAGCGTTAACTGACGCAGCAGATGAAGTTGCTTCCACAGGCGGACCACAGGTTTTGTGTTTTAATAATGACCCACTGCAGGAGTTGGGTTTGATAGTGCATTTTAAATGTTTTGACGATGCTGTGGTCAAGAGGTTGGATTTTTGAGAGCTTGTTTGGAGGCAGAAATTTGTGTCACATTTGTGAGATGATTCATTTGTGGGTGGCCAGGACAGTTGTTTACTGTCAGTAGAATAGACAGTTTCTTCTTCATTTCTCAGTCGATACCCCCCTTACCCTCTCCTGAAATAGGGCTCCAGTCATCCATGGGCATTTGTTTGATCTCCAAGTGATGGGGAGGTCAGTCACCAAGGGCTTTAGTTTCTCTCCGGTTGAGATAGTGCAAAGTAGGACTGTGAAACATTCTATGGGAAGTTTTCCGCTCTTACATTTGTCACCCTTCATGACAAGGCTCCTGTCAGGCATCGTCTTGAAAAAGAACCTGCACTTGTCAGCGTTAAAGATGTTGTCATCTTTGAAGCCTCTGACGAAGTCCGGGAACTTTTTGATGAACTGTTCCACAACTTCTACTGGAACTTCAATGGATTCACCACAGACTTTCTGGGAGATCTCGTGTCGCAGTTTAAATTTCTCGAGTCAACCACTTGATGCTTGGAAATCTGCCACCACGGATTCCAATGTGAATTTTTTAGCAACTTCTTGGATCATCGGCTCTGAGATTTGGGGATTAACTGCCCTCATTTGTTTAAACCAGCTTAATGTGGTTTTATTGACTTCATTGAGGGAAGTTTTACTCCTTTTCTGCTGTATGTCTCCGCTTTCCTTATCATATCTGTCCAAGTACTCCCGTTTAGATTTTTGGATGTTGCTAACTCTGGTCTTGCTAACACCAAAATGTTCTGCCATCTTTCTTTGGCTGCTGCTTTCTAGAAAATGTGGAAGATCGACTTTTTCCTTTAATGTCAGCTCTTTGAGTTCTTTCCTTTGTGTTAGCGTGCCTCAATTAACTGTTACATTTGTCAGTAATTGGAGGATGTACCTACAATTCAGACCAATCCTTCATGTTGAAAAAATCTTAATCAGCACATGATAAACAATAGGACGTTAGGCCTAATCAAACACGTTTTAATAATAAAACATGAAAAAAAGAGGTTATACTAAAGAAAAAATAATACAACTAAGAGGCAAAGCCCACACCTTCTCCCCCATGGTGTAGAGTGGACTCAACTGATCAAGTTATAGAGGGTAAATTAATATTGTGTAACTGGTCAAGATACAACTTTACAGGGGTGGTCAATATAGAGAGGTCATTCTTCCACTGAATACATGTAGTACATGTCCGGTCTATGAAAATTAGCTTAAGGAAGTGGTCAGTGTAGGGAGCTTGTCAACTGTGGACGTTCTGCTGTATTTGAATTTGGATTTTGTGGACCGAGATCAGGGTTTTATCCCTATATGCCACTATAAGCAAGCTATGAGGCAAAGATAGCCTCCCAGGTGAAAGATAACCATAAGTATTTTTTTTTTATTTATTATTATTATGTTAGTAACCTCAGGGGAAATGCTCAGCAATGTGCCGAGGTAATCATAAATGGCTGCACTGATACCCATCCTGAAACTGTATCAAACCTGCTGGTTGACCATTTCAGTTCAAACTTCTTCCCCCCCATCACCTCCTACCAGACCCAAAGAAATAGCTGCAGCTATCCCCTACTGGTCATTAGGAGAGAACATGTCCTTACTGCTCTCGATAATGCCAAGGACACAGCCTTCATGGGTCCCAACAACATTTGAGGATGCTTCTTAAATAGGTAAAAACAGAATTTATCAGGGCCACTAAAACCTTTTTTAACCTCAGCCTCCAGATGGACTTTGTCTCAGAGGAATGGGGGACTGCAACAGCCTTCCCTCTGCACAAGGAGAGCCCATCAACTGACCCAGGGAACTACAGACCCATAAGTTTGACCAGTCTTCTCTGCAAGGCCATGGAGAGAATTTTCATGGACCTGATCAGTAATGACATAAGATATGTCCAAACACTGGACCAGACCCATTTTGACTTTGTCAAAGTGAGGTCTTGCCCGCTCAGTCTGGTGGACTTCTTCGAGAAAGTCACCAGGGGCATGGATAAGGGTAAAACGGTACACACTGCTTATCTAGTCCTGGCCAAAGCTTTCAACACAATCCCCCACTCAGGGGTCATAGATGAGCTTACTGAGTTAGATATAAACCTCTATGTTGTCAGATGGATAGTCAGCTGGCTCATTGACAGGGCACATATTGTTCGGATAGGTAAATCCGCTTCCAATAAGAAACCTGTTACTAGCAGTGTCCCAAAGGGCTCAGTGTTGGGACTCTTCTGTTTGGTATATTCTCTCTGAAGTGAAAGATGATGTTGTGGGCCTCTGGCTCAGCAGTTTTGCCAGCAACTGTAAGCTGGGAATAGTCACTGAATCCCCAAACTATGTTGACTTCCTACAAACAGGCTTAAAAATGATAGACGTGGTGCCAAAACCATGGTCTGGGACTAAATGCTAAAAAATGTATAATCATACCCTTCAGTAAGTCAGTTATCCCTGCAAATTATAATATTGATAACACATCCCTGAAAGTAGACCCAGTGGTGAGGGACCTATGAACACAGATAGGTGGTAACCTAAACTTTGACCACCAGGTAGCTACAGTAGTGAGGAAATCCTTCTGTTTGGCTCACGTTATAAGTAAAGGCATGGCATCAAGATCAAAGGAAGTCATGATGCCACAGTACTTGGCCCCATCAGGCTTATAAGTCCCTATCTCTTTACTCTGTTTCATTTCATTTTTTAAGAGGGAACTTGTGCCTAACCTACAGGGCATTCTTTGATGTAGCCCTAATGAAAAATGTTACATATTCGCAAGAAAAACTGTACAGTTGTCATATCCTGGTTGTTATTGGCTAGGCTTGTAAAGACTTGTGTGCCGTTAGCCTGTTAATCACCTGTGAACCTATAGAGTAGGCTCCATATAAGTACAGGTATTACAGGGCATGCATTATTACAGTACTGCTGCCTTACGCTCATATTAGGTATAAACATTGAAGGTTCTGTTTCACATTATTTGGAAAGGTAGAGCTGGTAAAAACTTGTAAGTGGTACATAAAAGATATTTACATTTTTTTGTGGGAAAAAAACAGTGTGGGAAGGTTGAACAGACATATTTCTTTGCTTTCTTATGATTAAAATCTTTTCTCTTATTTGTGCATATGTATGTATGATTTTATTGTTATTTATATAAAAGTACACTCAAGTGTTTTGGATTAGAGCTTTGAGATCTTTTGCCAGCATCAGGTCAGATTGATGAGGCTCTTGGTTTAATGCATCTTCCAAAGGATGGCATTATAGGAGTGCAGCATCCCCTTATGCTACACTATGGTGCCAGTCTTGGAGTATGAATCCAAGTGTGTGGTCTGGTAATAGAACCCACAACATTCTGATCTTGCCAGAAACAACCAATGAGTAAAAGCCGCAGTAGATGTAGTAAGCTTGGAAGTAGAGCCAGAGCCAAGCATTTGGAGGTCTTGGGTATAGGTTCTATACTGTTATCTTTTTGCTGTTCATGACGGAAGGCACTTAAGACAGTCCCTGTACTTCTGGGATAAGCACTGGACTTGGATTGAAGTCTTGTCTCTCGTGTGGAGAGTCACCAATTTTAAATAGTTGCAGTAACATTCATTTTTTTTTGTGCTGCACTCCCAGGTAATAAATGCAGTACCCTGATGACCATGGATCATGATGTGGTAGCCACAGTAGCATTTGTTGGCATGCTGTGCTTCTTGGATATCAAATAGAGGAATTTTTCAGTGTGTGCGCTTGTGGGAAATCTGAACTATATGAGAAGCATAAAAGAATAGGAACCAATTGGGTGTGCATGTCTTCTTTCCATGGGAACAGTTTTAAATTCATAGACTCTTAAAGTGCAAGTCCTGGAAGAAGTCTAAAAGCATGAAAAATAGAGACTTAGTTTGTCCAAAATAGCTGTACCTCAGACTATTCTCTCTTCTCTGATGTATGAAACTTGACTTTCGCTGTTGTCCTTCAGTTTTGCTGTTACTTTTTCATAGCTACATGTATTGGAATTGCAATTGGGAGCCCATGGGGATAACTTTCATGGACCAAGCGGGGCATACTCTGGAACTGTAATAAGAGCCATTCAAGAGAGCACAAGAAGGAGATACTTGGCCATTGTACAGAGGGCCCCATGAAGTGCTGTCAGTTAAAGTTTTGTGAAATAGCTTGCCTGATGCTGCAGAAGGAGAGAGGACCTGCCTTTAATGTGGGTTATTGTTATTGCTCTGAAGTTGCTATACTTTTGGAGATTTAATTTTTTGTTTAGAATCAAAAGTGGCTAGCACAGATTCCCAGGAATTTCTGTAATAAGCATGTCATCATGAGGAAAATATCTCAGCTGTTCTGCATAGTCTGATGTGGCAGGGATGAAAGTTTTCAGAAAAAAGCATATTGCAGAAGCAAACCTCCAGCTTTACTTTGGGAACCCCTCATTATGTAACCGAAACAAAGGTAGACAGTATAGACATATCAGGTGTTTCATCTGAGAGATTGTATGTATTTACTTTCGTTTGCATGTTTTTTTTTTTCTAATTATACTTCATTTTTTCCTTTGTGTTGCGTTTCCCATGACAGGTAGAAGAAAATGAATGGGTTGTAGATTATGCCCTGAAGAAAAGAAATGTAAAATTGGTACCAACAGGACTGGACTTTGGAAAGGAAGGTTTTACTAGGTGAGTTAGAACAAGAAAACATGCAATCTTACTGTTGTCTTTTCATCATCCTTCCTGGACTGCGTTTAAAATTCCATTCGGAAAGGTATACCATAAAAACTTACAACTTGAATCTGTCCAGTGTGTAAGTATGGTTAATTGTTTCTATTTTGTATGTTTTTTGCAAGTAATTTGATTTGTGTGTTCCCTACCATCCACCCCAGATCATTCGGAGACTCCTGTTTCAGTTCCAAATTAGTAAACAAGGGGACGTTTTCTTGTCTTTTTGGCATATATTGGTGTAGCGTTGCCTTTTAAGTAGCACTTACTACATACTTAGTTCGCGTTCTTTTGGTGTTTTTGATGCAGTATTGTTTGAATGACACACACTAGGTACTGTCTTGATGGCCTGTTGGGGGATCCCTATTGAAAATACAAGACCCGTAATTGTGAGTCGCATAGCTATGAAAATGAAAGTGAAAGTAGTAAACTGTAGCGAATCTGTAAACTCCCTGTAATGACTTTAAAGGTCTTTTGGTGGTGGGGCTTCATCACTCTACACCCTTGGCTCTGGGAGGGGCTGTATCCGTACAACATTGTTATGTGACATGCTGTCCCCAAGAGCACTGTCCCTCAGATTAAGGGGAATCCTCTGAGGTACTGTAAATGTAGACTTGTATTCCCGTTTCTCCAGATGTAGTCTTGCATTTCCAAGGTCACAATTATGGTCATGACAGATTCTGCAGAACCCCTTTTGGCAGACATGGGTGAAGCATCATGTTTTAAATGTCATGTACTGGGGACTGCCTGCCCTCTGCATATGTCTTTGATGTAAAATCTCAGAATCTTACCCCAGGAAATCATGACTTCATGTCAGAACTGGACTGCACTTGAGGTGTGGTATATGTGTAGGATGCCAAAGACATACTTGTTACCAAGACAGATTGATAGTGGGCTCACCCATTGCCTTGTGATGGATGGAGTATATTTCAGAATACAACAGTGGGTACATTGATGGATCAGTGTGTGCAGTGGTCTTCATTGTATCCTATCCAGCTCCTTGCGGGCAAATGGAATGTAGTGTCAGGATTGTAGTTGGTACGTTTTACTTTACTTTAAACCTTTCTAGCTTAAAGGTTGGACTAAAAACATTTTAACTGCTTGTGTCTTACTATCCATATCCATATAACAAAGCTTCTGTTTTCTCAGTTGTTCGATTATCTTTTGTTTAGTCTCTTCCCACATATCCTTAGCTGCCACACTAAAATCATCTTTCATCCATACTTCTAAATCATTTTATCATGTCCCCATAAATATGGGTATTCCTGAACCAGTTCATGTGTGGGTACATAATTTACCACTATTGCCTTTGTTTCAACTTCATTAATTTTGTATCCTGGAAAGATATGAAACTGTCTCAAAATGTTCCACAATAACTGTAATGTCTTTTTTTCTCTTTTTGTCAGGTACAAAATATCATTTTCAAATAAAGCCAGCTTTTCTTGAATACCATATCAATTATATCCTTGAATTTCTGAGTCCCTTATTTTTCTCGCCAGTTATTCTAAATATAATGCAAATGATAAAGGGGAAAGAAGACACCCTTGCCTAGTTCCTTTGCTCAAGCAGAAATCATCAGAGAGGACCCCAGCCACAATTTTCACCTCAACCCTTCATGTATTCTCCTAATCAACCTTATTATTTTTCAGGAAATGCAAATGCTTCCATTGCTGTGCTCATAAAGTCCCAGGTTTACTCTATCAAATGCTTTCTCATAGGTTCATACTAGGCTATCTGCCCTAGGGCATTTATAAGCCTAGCCAGAATGTGTTTGGCTTTCGCCACCCATTTTAAATTAATTTTGCTATGCCCTTTTTCGAGGTTAGTATACTGTGCCTCTGTCTAACAGTGACACAGAAGTGATACCCGGGTTAAACCTACGATCTCTCATCCACTCATCAAGATTACTCTTGAAGAGAGTCAATGAGGGATTTTATTCCAGAGTGAAGGGAGCCTCTGGGCTATGAATCTGTCCCTCCAGCATGTCCTATTTATTTCAGTGCTGAGGTTCAAGTCTCTCGAGCGCGTAGCTCGATGGGATTTGGATTTTCTGAGGTGCAGCATGTCCATTAATTCCGAGTTGGACATGGCTTTATACGTCAGGCACAGATCGCCCCTGAACAGGCGGTATGCCACTGAGTAGAGCTGGAGTTTCTTTAACCGGGCAGCATATGGCATCTGTTTGAGCCCTTTGATCCTCTTGGTGAGGTACTTTTGGGGTCTTTCCAGTTGCTGCAGGTGTCTGGTAAGGTACATCCCAAAATGGGCATTGTACTCAATTATGGGCCTGATGAGGGATGAGTAACGAGGCACGATGACCTCCCCTGATCTAGATGTGAATCCCTTCATGATTAGGTGGGCTATATAAAATGTTTTTCTAACCACTTTGGCCACGTGGTTGTCAAATGAGAGACTGCTATCAACTTGGGTCCCTAATTACTTCTTCTGTACTTAATGGATTACCACCTATGTGATAATTTGTGGGCACTTTTGTTTTTGCCAAAGGGGATGACTGTACACTTTTTGGCATTTAGCTTGAGGCCTTGGCTCTGGCACCAGTTGTTTGTTTCTATGAGGCCCTTTTGGAGGATGCTTGTGTTGGCTGGAGAGTCGATTATGGCACCCAGTTTGCAGTCATCTGCGAACTTGGTCAGCCACAGTCCTTCCGTGTTGGCCTGTACCTCCGAGAAATATATACCGAACAAGAGAGATCCCAGGACTGAGCCTTGTGGGACGCCACTTGTAACTGGTTTGGAGTCTGACATGGCTCCAGCAATTCTAACCATGTGGGTTCTGTCCTTGAGCCAGTTTGCAACCCATCTAGTGACATAGGGGTTTATATTTAAGCTGGTGAGCTTATCTATAATGCCCGAGTGGGGTATTGTATCGAAGGCTTTTGCGAGATCCAGGTAGGCTATGTGGACCACCTTCCCCTCATCAATGGCCTTGGTGACTGTTTCAAAGAAATCAACCAAGTTTAAGAGGCAGGATCTACCCTTAACAAAGCCGAACTGGGTAGGATCCAGTGTCTGTAGGTCCCCAATATCTTTATTTATGAGGTCCATGATGATCCTTTCCATAACTTTGCAGACCAAGCTAGTCAGGCTTATGGGGCGATAGTTTCCAGGATCCGTTGAGGCACCACCTTTGTGGAGAGAGACCACTGTTGCTGTACGCCACTCTTTGGGTACGTATCCTGTAGTAAGGCTGAGATTGAAAAGTAGTTTTATGTTTGGGTTTAGCTCTTCTTGGAGTTCATGTAGGACGCAGCCCGGGACACCGTCTGGTCCCATTGATGCTGTGTTTTTTGCTTTGGAGAGGGCGGCTCTTACCTGATTATCGGAGATGACAGGGGGGCAGCACTCTGCTGGGATAGATATTTGCCCTTTTGGTGGTGGTGGGGGGAGTTTGCGCTGAACCTGTCAGCTAGGATGTTGGCAATGTCTGTGGGTTCGGTGTATTTTTTGTCATTTTGGACTAATTCTGAGCATATCTGGGAATTCCCACCCAGGTTCCTAACATAACTAAAGAAAGCCTTGTGATTATCCTTAGTGTCCTGTGCAATTTTTCTCTCGAAGCTGGCCTTAGATGATTTTATGAGTGCTCATAGTTTTTTGCTAATACTGATCAATTCCCTTTTTGGGATTTTGCTCTATCATTTAGTAGCTTCCTCCTTCTATTGTATAGTTTGTTTATGGCTGGGGTCCACCAGACAGGACGTCTGCCTTTGGAGGATTGGGTCTTGGTTTTATTTGGGATTGCATGATCCATGCATTCCTGAAGGTGTTCATAGAATGCATGAGTGTGAAATTTGCTTTAGAGAAGTTTTTCACTGTGGTTTTCTGGGCAGGAGGTGGGGTCGGGATGTGAATATCCAGTGAGATTAGTTTATGGTCTGATCTTACCAGTGAGGGATACACTTCTGGTCTGGAGCATAGAGTCCCCATGTTGGTGATGATCAGGTCCAGTATGTTTTCCCCTCTTGTGGGAGTGGTATCAAGTTGTTCCATAGCATTTGAGTTTATAAATTGTAGGAACCTTTGGGTTAGGATGTTGGAGCTAGAGTAATGCTCCCAGTCTATGTTTGGGTAGTTGAAGTCGCCCAGTGTAATGGTGTTTGGTGTCCTGTGTTCTCAGGAAGGCCGAGTGGGGTTCCTGGGTTTGGGAGGGTGGTCTGTAGCAGGCTATAAACTGAAAGGTAGTTTTACCCACTGTTAGTTGCACATGGATAGTCTCTGATGCTTCGTGCTGTGCCACCAACCTGGAGTTGTGGGTATCTTTGACGAATATTGATACTCCTCCTTTTGTGGTTCGGTCCAAGTCTTCTCTGCTTCAAGACCCACCACTGGATCATTAAGGTTCTGTTACTGTTGTCAAATGTTTGCTATCCCTCCACAAAACCATATTGATCCATATCTATCAGTTTTGGCATTACTTTTGCCATTTTTTAGCTGTTATAGACTTGAACAATTTATAGTCATTATTAGTATTGCAATGGGCCTGTATGAAACTGGATCTGATGAATCCTTACCCCTCTGTAGGTATTACAGCTACTACTGCTTTCTTCCAGAACAGTGGTACTACTTCGGCTCCTCTTATGATACTGTTAAACAAAACCTTACAGATCTTTATCAGTTTTTCCTCCAAACTTCCACAGGAATACCATGTATTCCTGAGGACTTTCCTGTAGATTGGTTATATATATCACAATTTTTATGTCATCTCCTACTGTTCTCTTAGTAATTAAGCCTCATCTACCTCTAACCTTGGCATATTTAATTATTCCATAATCATTCCATTTGTATTTTTTTTTGATTTTATATTTTTCTGTTGTACAGAGACTCTCATATAATTTCCGAAATATTTCTATTACCTCTGTATATGGGGCCTGTTGTTACTTTCTTTGTTATAGGCTCCCTAAGTTTGGCTATAGCCTTTTCAACTTTCTGTTGCCTGAGTTATTGTGCTAAAAGCTTTTGTCCTCTGGTGGTGGTATCAAAAAACAGTTGCCTAACAGCAATCTTTCTAAGCTCGTGCATATTATTGAGAATCCTTTATTTTCTTCCTAGCACTCTGCAGTTGATCCTGTTCTTGTTCTCTAAGATTCCCCATATTCTGCAATACTTTAACATCTGTCAGTCCCTCTAAAGAATTCTTGGTTTACTATTAGAATGTCGAAGTGAACTCCGTCGACTGTACTATTGTCGAACACAGAAGTTCAAAAATGGTAATATCAAAGACCAAAAACCAACCTAGGAACGGTTTTAACATGGGTCGAGATGTTATTCTGAACTACAAACCTCTCCCCTATCTCGACCCATGTTAAAACCCGTTCCTAGGTTGGTTTTTGGTCTTCGATATTACTGTTTTCGAACTTCAGTGTTCAACAATAGTACAGTCGACGGAGTTCGCTTCGACATTCTAATAGTAAACCTAATTCTTGTTACTTAACTATAACTCCCTTTCTTTTATTTCCACCTTATTTTTAAACTCCACCTTAATTTTATCCCACTTCTTAGTTATATTTTCAGAAGAAATTTCTATCCTTTCTAACAATTCTTGAAACGGATGGTCTGATGTTGTCTGCTCCATCTAGTATCAACCTGTGGGACTTCAGGTCTGACACTGGCCATTTTAAAAATCTTTAGCCTGTTTGGCTCTGTCTCCCTTATCCATAAAGGACAACAACGGGATATTAAAGCAGATTTCTCAACCTGCTGTCTCTTTTAGTCCCTGTTCGTTGATACAGCCTCGAAAAATCACCCATGCAGCTTTAAAAACTAATCCACTCAACTGTTTTCCCTGTTAGGCTTCCTACCTTTCCTTACTGTTTTACTTTCACTTCGAAAACCATGTTGAAAAACCTCTAGCTGGCTCTGAAATGATGATGTCACATCTGCCAGAGCTCTTGCTCTAGCTATCGGGATGTTTCCTCCCCCAAAGTGATGTAATCCCCGCCTGATTTGCATGCTGTATAGAAGAGCCAGTGGCCCTCCCACATTGTGATGTCAGAGCTGCCTTGCCCAGCCCACTCTTAACCTAGCAAAAATGTCAAACTATAATCTCACTTTTCTGAAGAGCCCTACCAGTATGTGACAAAGTACAGGCAGAATCACAGTAACGGCTGCAAAAACTAAGAGCATAAATTTGCAATGACCATGCACAGACATTAATTGCATGTTTTTACATAAGAAGCAGATGTCTGTCACAGTTAATTGACACTACATCAGCAAATAGATTCTCAGTAACCAATCAAACTGGAAGGAAACCACACAGCCAGATGGATTATTTTAGCGCTTTCTTTCACTTTTTATTCTAAACGTGAACTTCCTCAGAAAAACCGGGAGATCTCCCAAACTCCCGTTTTTATACCAAAAGACAGGATGTGATGTAAATTTACACTTTTTATAAAATAATTAATCATTCACTTTCTAATAAATATTCTATTCAGATACTGAATACTGAATATCATATTAAACAAACATACTTATATGTACAATTAGTTAAAACACACATTATTTTGTGCAGCAATGTTCCATCTTTGTCTATATATTGTTTTACAAAATATATCTTGATAATAAAAATATTTGACAAGCTTTTCTGTATGAATATCTATGGATTGATGACTGATTTTCAAACCTCTCTGCAAAAAATTGTTGTGAATAATGTAAATAAAAATGAAAATACAAATAAAATACAATAAAAAAAAATACAATAAAAAATGTATATATAAATATATATGTACATACACACATACACACATACATATACATATGCACATACCCATACATGCATATATATATATATATATATATATATATATATATATACATATATATATATATATCTATATATATATATATATATATATATATATATATATATATACACATATATACATGCACGCGTGCATGCGTATCTGCACATTACAAAATGACATTTCATTATCATAGTTATCATAGTTATTACATGTAAACATATGAAACATTAATTTCACAATATTAAAGTTCACCATTATAGATGATCATATGGTAGAGGATATAAGTGAAATGTTACAGGTATGGATGGAAAACAATCAAATAGACAATGATTTGTACTTAAAAGTATTCTGTACATAGACATTTACATGTACATGGATCAGTAAATTTTCCAGATTCTGTTAGTGTCAGGATGAAACAAGGGCATTTAGTTTCATTTCAGTATTTTTGCATGAGGAAGTATAGAATATAGTTATGGATTTACATTTGTGATAGAGGTCATGTTTGTTGTGTATTGGTTAATTTTTTATTTTTCAAATAATCGGCTGAACACAAATACGTTTATGTATGTCATTTTGTAATGTGCAGATACGCATGCACGCGTGCATGTGTATGTATGTATGTATATATGTGTGTGTGTGTATATATATATATATATATATATATATATATATATATATATGCATGTATGGCTATGTATATGTATGTGTGTATGTACATATATATTTATATATACATTTTTTTATTGTATTTTTTTTATTGTATTTTATTTGTATTTTCATTTTTATTTACATTATTCACAACAATTTTTTGCAGAGAGGTTTGAAAATCAGTCATCAATCCATAGATATTCATACAGAAAAGCTTGTCAAATATTTTTATTATCAATATATATTTTGTAAAACAATATATAGACAAAGATGGAACATTGCTGCACAAAATAATGTGTGTTTTAACTAATTGTACATATAAGTATGTTTGTTTAATATGATATTCAGTATCTGAATAGAATATTTATTAGAAAGTGAATGATTAATTATTTTCTAAAAAGTCAAAAACAAACTTTTGAAAAGAAGAAAAACCCAATGTAGCGAACAGGACAGGGTATCCAAAAAAGCGCTAGTCCACAGGTTCGGTATTGTTGTCTTAACGCTACTTTATTCAAAACAAGAAACGTTTTCGCTACCACCACTGTAGTAGCTTCCTCAGAGTTAATACATATAACATTGCAAGATTTTAATTTAAATATAAAAAGGCGCCAAATTGCAAGTCGGATGAGTCAACTCCTAAAAGGTATAGCAGCATTAATTGTTGTGTAATAGTTGGCGCTGATAATTGCACTAAGCTGTATACGGTCAAGCAGTTAGTCACGGACTAATAACAACATCCAAGAGAACCATAAAAAATACAACAATAAGATAAAATCAAGTTAACAATATTCATAGCATAAGCTCACAGATAAACAATAACCACCATTGTGTCTTCCAAGCGGTCAAAAATATTAAAATCCGTACCTCTAAGAAGTACCTAAATAAGAAGTTTTAAAAATATTTTTTCGCGTACCTCCTAAAATGGATATGATCTTTTCTACGGTATACTAGTGTAAGAGAATTTCTATAAAGTTGAGAGACATCCTTATTGTATAAAAGGATTCCCGAACAGTTTAGCTTTTCTTAAATCATGTTAGCGACTAGTTTCTTCTGTGAAGTCAATTAGTCAAGCTTGCAAGTTGTTAACTTCTATTGTAAAATTCTTCCTTTCAGAAGACAAATAAAGTATCAAGTCTTGATGTGTATATTAAAGCGTACCTTGATAAAGAAATAAGCAAATATGCTGCTTGCTCAAACTACAGCAAATGGAACTAAAAAAGGTACTGAGGCTGAACTCATTGGGAGAGCGAGCCTAGGGAACGAGATAAATAAACATACTGAAATTGCAGTAATAGTACTGCTACTGATGCAGCAAATACTTAAAAAGCCTAAGGTGAGCACTGTCGGACAATGTGTCTGAGATGTGCTTTCTAAACAAATGTCATATAGGTGTATAAATGAGCAGTGAACCAGTAGAAAGTACACTATGCAGTGTACGCTAAGCCATAAATGAATGAAAAATAAAGTACAGAGAGTAGAAATAATAGTAGGGTGAAGCTAAGGTGTAAAGGCAGCAAGTCATGACATAGTAAAAAAGGTAAACAGGTGCTGATATGTACAGTCGCTGAAGGGATACTATGTGTACTAGTGTCTAAATGTATAGGCAAGTTGACAAAATATTGAACCAAGGGACAATAGTCATGAGGGCAAAGCCCTTACAGTAATAATGTTATGAAGTGGAGATCAAGAACCAGAGCTAAGAAAAGGCATCTATCTTAAGTAACTCTTGAGTTTTAAAAGGCAAGAAATATTGCAGTTTTCATTCAAGCCTGGTGGATGGAATGCATTGAGTTTTAACTGCCATTCCAATTCTTTAGTTTCCAAGAGGATAGATGCAGGGCCACCTCTGATGTTATGAGGAACATGGTCAATGGCAGTGAATAAGAAACTATGACCTTTGTTATGCATTATATGTTTTGAAAGTGCGTTGTCTTCCTTGCCTTTCTTAATAGCATACATGTGCTGATAGATTCTTTCTTTAAATTTACGCTCAGTTTTACCAATATAGTATACTGAACAGCAAACGCAAGTTGCCAAGTAGACTATAAATTTTGTATTGCAATTAACTTTGTAATGAATGCTGAGCCTTCTGCCATTCAGTTGAAAAGAATTGCCAGTTCTAAGGCACCTGCACCAGTTACAGTTACCGCAAGTGTATGTCCCTTTCTGACGGGTCAAGAAATCAAATTGCTTGTTACTCTCTAGTAAAGCTTTTAGATTCTTACCTCTCCTATAGACTATAAGAGGTTTTTCTCCCAATTTTTCAAGTAGCAAATTATTGCCTGTAATAAAGTGCCAGTTTTTAAACAATATGGAACTAATGTATTTAGAATCCATACTGAAAGTTGTTATAAAACTGGAGGAGTATTGATTTTTGGTTGTTTCTCCTACTTGTTGTGGGGAAATAGTCAAGTCCATTGTTGACATTAATACTGTAACTGGAGGTTCACTGCTAAGAGATATATGGGTGTTATAGAGTAAGGGTTTATGAAAACCACTTAGTCTCTTGTTCTTGACTTCTGATATTAGCTCTTGGATTAAAGGCCCTGGGTAATCACGGCTAGAGAACATTTCAAAAAGAAATGAACACTCACTGTTGAAGTAAGTTTCAGTACTACACATTCTAGCTGCTCGAATGAGCTGACCTTTGACTATCGATCTTTTTTGCTTGTACGGGTGTTGACTTGAAAAATGGAGAAGTGAATTACAATAAGTTGGTTTTCTATGAATAGTAGAAGAAAGTAATCCTGTAGTTTTATTTTTTTCAAGTCTAACATCCAAGTAATCAATAGAATCTGTTGAAAAGTGATATGTAAATTTGAAGAATGACGTGGTATTGTTCATGTAGTCAATAACTGACACAGCATCCTGTTCAGAACCACTGAAGAGGATGAAAATGTCATCCAAATATCTGGTGTAGTAAATTAAATGGTGTGCTACATGAGAACTTTGAAAGATGAATTTTTTCTCCCAATAGGCTACTACCATGTTAGCCACAGTGGTGCCACAAGGTGAACCCATTGCTATGCCTTGAGTTTGTAGAAAATATTGTTTTTCAAAAATAAAGAAATTAGATGTTAAAATAATCTCTAATAGTTCAGTAACTGTGTCAATATCAGTTTTAGGTGCTCCTAACTCAGAAAGCATAATACCAATCCATTCTGTAGCCTCCTGGTGTGGAATGGAAGTATATAGGTCCACCACATCTATGGTGAGAAAATTGAAATCAGAGGTCAAGTTTAGATGATTGATGTTTGAAAGGAAGGACCATGAATCCTTGCAGATACCAGGGATTAGTTTAAGATATTTTGCCAAGATGCTATCCACCAAACGAGCACAAGGGTGCGTCATAGAGGACCTGCCATCTATGAGTGCTCTAATGGTGGATCATGTAAGTTCTTGTGAATTTATCTGAAACTAAAGAATTGGAATGGCAGTTAAAACTCAATGCATTCCATCCACCAGGCTTGAATGAAAACTGCAATATTTCTTGCCTTTTAAAACTCAAGAGTTACTTAAGATAGATGCCTTTTCTTAGCTCTGGTTCTTGATCTCCACTTCATAACATTATTACTGTAAGGGCTTTGCCCTCATGACTATTGTCCCTTGGTTCAATATTTTGTCAACTTGCCTATACATTTAGACACTAGTACACATAGTATCCCTTCAGCGACTGTACATATCAGCACCTGTTTACCTTTTTTACTATGTCATGACTTGCTGCCTTTACACCTTAGCTTCACCCTACTATTATTTCTACTCTCTGTACTTTATTTTTCATTCATTTATGGCTTAGCGTACACTGCATGGTGTACTTTCTACTGGTTCACTGCTCATTTATACACCTATATGACATTTGTTTAGAAAGCACATCTCAGACACATTGTCCGACAGTGCTCACCTTAGGCTTTTTAAGTATTTGCTGCATTAGTAGCCAGTACTATTACTGCAATTTCAGTATGTTTATTTATCTCGTTCCCTAGGCTCGCTCTCCCAATGAGTTCAGCCTCAGTACCTTTTTTAGTTCCATTTGCTGTAGTTTGAGCAAGCAGCATATTTGCTTATTTCTTTATCAAGGCGGCTTTAATATACACATCAAGACTTGATACTTTATTTGTCTTCTGAAAGGAAGAATTTTACAATAGAAGTTAACAACTTGCAAGCTTGACTAATTGACTTCACAGAAGAAACTAGTCGCTAACATGATTTAAGAAAAGCTAAACTGTTCGGGAATCCTTTTATACAATAAGGATGTCTCTCAACTTTATAGAAATTCTCTTACACTAGTACACCGTAGAAAAGATCATATCCATTTTAGGAGGTACGCGAAAAAATATTTTTAAAACTTCTTATTTAGGTACTTCTTAGAGTGCAGATTTTAATATTTTTGACCGCTTGGAAGACACAATGGTGGTTATTGTTTATCTGTGAGCTTATGCTATGAATATTGTTAACTTGATTTTATCTTATTGTTGTATTTTTTATGGTTCTCTTGGATGTTGTTATTAGTCCGTGACTAACTGCTTGACCGTATACAGCTTAGTGCAATTATCAGCGCCAACTATTACACAACAATTAATGCTGCTATACCTTTTAGGAGTTGACTCATCTGACTTGCAATTTGGCGCCTTTTTATATTTAAATTAAAATCTTGCAATGTTATATGTATTAACTCTGAGGAAGCTACTACAGTGGTGGTAGCGAAAACGTTTCTTGTTTTGAATAAAGTTGCGTTAAGACAACAATACCGAACCTGTGGACTAGCTCTTTTTTGGATACCCTGTCCTGTTCGCTACATTGGATTTTATAAAAAGTGTAAATTTACATCACATCCTGTCTTTTGGTATAAAAACGGGAGTTTGGGAGATCTCCCAGTTTTTCTGAGGAAGTTCACGTTTAGAATAAAAAGTGAAAGAAAGCGCTAAAATAATCCATCTGGCTGTGTGGTTTCCTTCCAGTTTGATTGGTTACTGAGAATCTATTTGCTGTTCAAAGTTCTTTCGGTTTGGTCCGAAGCTGTTTGTGTGTTTTTTTCGTGTTGACACTACATCAGATTACAAGAAATATGCAGTACCATAATTTTCCTAAATTACCGCTTAAAAAAAGCATGTGGGTGCTGTCATGCAAGTGTGTGAAATATTTTGTGTTTATAGTGCATCATTTGTTAGCTATTTAATCAAACAGGTAGGAAAAATAAGTGGGAGTTTGATGCTTTGCAAAATAGTGATTATTCCCAGTGCTGTGGAGCTTGGTTCTAAATTTGACAGTAGGACTGCAACAAAATAAATCTCCCACTGTAAGGAAGGAAAGGCTGACAAGAAAACAGTACATTAGTCTGGTCACCTGCAAATCTCCCACTGTAAGGAAAGAAAGGCTGACAAGAAAACAGCACATTAGTCTCGTCACCTGCTGTGTGCTGTCAATCACATGCAGATGATGGGTCAAATTACCCTTAGCTCTTTGACAGCTAGGGAAGGTAGGTGTGAAGGGGGAGGGGAGATGCCTTGAAGAACTAGATTTCAGCCTTCACAAAAGAAATCAAGTTAGCATTTCTAAGAAGAAAGAGCAATAAAATGCACATTTCAGTTCTGTTCTGTAGCATTTGCACTGCTTGTGTTTGAAGTAGTCATTGAAAAAGGATAACATTTTAACCAAAAGTAGGTGACTATAACACAGCAGTGAATGCCTGTAAAATCAGTGGACTGACAGGAACTTTAGGGAAAATGTGGCAGATCTGATTTGGAAACAAACAATGCATTCTGGGATGCTTAGAGGCAGATTAAACAGTCAGAATTATTTCAAGATTCCAGACCCCATGTGGTCAGAGTCAGAAATTGCATATAAAAATATTTAAAAAGCTCTAAATAGTCCAAGAGTGGTGTTAAAATGTGGGAAACGCCAAACCATGATGAAATAAACATGTTTTTTTGAGTCTGTGGGTGCAGTTGTCCTTTAACTCCCCATTCCTCCATTAGCTACCCAGATCTAGTTTGCCCACCATTCGTGTCTACAGCAAGGTCTTTGGCTCCATTTGGCTTTTTTCATATTTGAAGCGTTTGTGCAGTATTTTTGTAAGATTTGTTTCTCCCCTTACTCCTGTAAGTTGGTTGTGTTGTCCTGGTAGTGGTTTGTTGTTGTTCTGTTAGGTAGGTAGTGCAGTTTGTCACCCTTTACCCTTCCTATCATTTTCATCCATTGGTAGTTAGTTCTTTTTGGTGTTTTGTTGTGTTTGTGTTTTTTTTTTTTTTTTTGTGCTGCGGTGGGTGTCAGTAGGGCTTTAGATGGAGAAGAGTTTTGAAAGCTTGTGTCCTTTGAGCACAAGTTGCCCTCCCAGGACATGCACCTAAAATATAAAAATGTGTATACTTTCTGGGTCCAAAGCATCTGGATTTGAGATGCTGCATTGGTGAGAACTTTGACTCTCGAGCTATCAAATAGCGCAGGGCCATGCTTGTTTTGAAAGCTCTGGCTCTGAAGACTGTGTCCAAGAAATCGCAGCTGGTAGACCACAAGCAGGTAAAAAGAGAGCATAAGCAGTGTTCCTTAACCTCCACCCTGGGCCTGCTCCCTTGGTTTCACTGGATCCAAAGGTCCCACAATTTTTGACATATTTGGCAGCCCTGACACTAACTCTGATGATTCGGAGCTCAAATCAAGCAGGCTAGCTTCTCCAGCTTTGAGCATTCCAAACCCCTTCCTGATCAAAGGGGCACCTTCAGGTAGGGTGGCTTCTCGCTTTTCTTCTATCAGTCCTCTTCTTCAGTAGCCAGAGTCTGCCCCATCTCTGCACCGGTTCAGGGCCTGTCTTACTCAGATGTTCATGTTTCACTGTTGCAGTCATCACACTTGAGTTTGTCTGCCAGGGTAGCCCTCAGTCGGCCCAAATACCAGAGGGCTTAGTATTTCTGCGTCGGTTGCTGTCGCACCAGGACTGACGTCAGGTCGTCAGTAGTATAAAAACAGGCAGCTGACGCCATTACATTAGTTTTTCTTGCCGAAGAGCCCAAAGCAGAAGCAGTTCGCACGAGTGCTGGTCGGCCGCTACCTAAGTTTTCATTCCCGAAATTGAATTTGAAGTCTTCTATAGCTAAGTACCCCATTGGGGATCCTTTTTTCTTGCTCTAACCGATGTCAGAAAAAGTTAACAATTGTCTCACCTGTGGAAAGCAAATACCACACCAAGATTTCCATTCTTACTGCGTCACCTGTTTAGGCCCGGACCATGACGTTCCTCTCTGTCTGTTTTGTGCTTTGTTCAACACCAGAACTATATGTCGTCAGGCCCTTTTCGTAGCTAAATACTTGTTTTCTCGTTCTCCATATTCTGAAATGGCTTTGGTAAGCTGTCCGACTACCGATCTTCCTAAAAAACGAAAGGATAAAGACAGAGACAGACTGCACAGGTCCAAAACTGCCATCAACGCTTCCGTTAAGCTAGTCGCCAGTTCGCCGGTACTCAGTGAGGTGCATTCGCAGCCCCTGATGCCCACTTCTGTGGATTTGCAGGCCTCTAAAGAGACCCGTTCGGAGTCCGGTATGCCGCAAGACTCTTCTTTGACTACAGAACCTGTGAATGTCTCTACCTTGGATGTGTCCGGAGCCACTGAGCAGGCACCAGCTTCTGAGGAAGGTCTTCTCACTCCCGATATTTGACACAAACCGACGACTTCTTTCACATCTTCAGTTCTCTCTAAAACTACTGCGTTTCTAAGGCCCAAGGTACGAACTGCACCTAAAAAAAACGATGACCCAAGCTCAAGCACCTGCTTCCTTGCCTCAGTCTCAAATGTTTAAAATGGCGGAAGACCTTATCATGCTGATTAGGGGAAGCCAGCTTACCCCTTCTAAAAGAAAGAAAGAGACTTGTCCCCAGCAGCTTTATCTAACCAAGAGTCCGATGACTCTGAAGTTTCTGATTATGAAGATATGCCCTTGTCTGCTTATGAGGATTCAGATACTAAGGAATCCATTCCTTCTGCCTCTCCTCCAGAGGATTTTTCTTTTGGTGAAACTCTACATACTTTGAGAGAGCATTCCATTGGGAATGCCAGGATTATCCTCAGTCCAAAAAGAGACTCGGAATTTTTAGATTTACCACAGCACAGACCCTTAGCTATTTCTCCTGTTCTGGATGTGGATGATGTTTTCATGGAATCCAGTTTAACTCCTGATACTCTACCTCCTGCTCCCAGGAAACCTGACAAGTATTACAGAGTCCCTGACTCACGTAAATTTCTTTTCAAAAGTCCTACTGCTGACCCAGCGGTCATCTCCCAAGGACCTAAAGGAATAAAAACAACCACAGCTAAAAATCCCACCCCTTCGGACAGTGATTCCCAAGCTTTAGACAGATGGGGTAAAAAAGTATACACCTCTACAACTCTTGCCTTTAGAGCATTAAATTGTCAGTTCCACATGCTGAAATATTTATTTATTTATTTTACATTTGTTGACCGGGCTAGTCTAACTGGACATATATCCGTTTACAGCAGAGGCCCGGGGAGAAAAGCTCCAGTACAGGTAAAATAACAATGATATTTAACAAAAAAATTATTATTCATAAAAATATACAAGGTACAAGAGAGAACTGCAAAAAAAGATTTAAATACTTATAAGTCAAATTACACAAATTTAAAAATAAAATGAAAATACTGAAGTAAAAATAATAGAAGGCAAGAGTTGCAGAGGTGTATACTTTTTTACCCCATGTGTCTAAAGCTTGGGAATCACTGTCCGAAGGGGTGGGATTTTTAGCTGTGGTTGTTTTTATTCCTTTAGGTCCTTGGGAGATGACCTCTGGGTCAGCAGTACCAGCAACATACTATGGAACTTTATTAAACAAAAATTATCTACCTTCCAGAGTGTGCAGAAAATAAAGAATTACAGGAGCTTATGCATTCTGCAAACCAAGTTACTAAGCATACCCTGCAGTGTGGGTTTGACACCCTTGAAGCATCCTGCAGGGCAGTAGTCACAGGTTCTGTACTTAGAAGGCATGCTTGGCTTTTGGAACAGACCTTACTAGACCATGTCAAATCAAAATTATTGGACGCACCACTGAACAAAGACAATCTGTTTGGCACCAAGGCAGAAGAGGTTTTAAAATCTATGCAGACAGTTAAAGATTTTTTTGAAAGTCCAGCCTCCGAGATTCAGTAGGCATTGTCTCTCAAAACACTGGTCCTTTCCAGCGCCCTCTAGGCCGGCTCAGACTAGACCTAGGGGAAGCAGCCCCCCCCCAGACAGCATGCCCACGAAATGCAGAGATCTAAGCAATGGAGTACCTCCACTTCTAAAACAGGGAGTGCTAAGCCCACCCCCTTATGGAAAGAATTCACAATGACTTTTCAACCCCACCTCTTATCTCTGCCCACCTGCTTGTGCCCTTAGGAGGAAAACTTGCCACCTATGCAAAATACTGAGCCTCCATCACTAATGATCGATGGGTCCTCAACATAGTGTCCTAGGGGTACAAATTTTATTTCCACACACTGCCAACCCCAAAAGGGTTCCCACATCTTCCTCCAAACCAGTGGGCAGAGGCACAAAACCAAGTTCATTCCCTGTTCTCAATGACGGCAATTCAGCCTGTTCCTGCAGACCACATAGGCCAAGGTTTCTATTCCAGACTTTTCCTGGTACCCAGAAAAGAGGGCACCTGGCACTCAATCCTAGATCTAGCCATTCTAAACACCTTCCTGGTGGTACCAAAATTCAGAATGCTCACACTCCAGCAGCTTCTTCCTATGCTATCCAAAGATGCCTGGTTAGCCACTCTAGACCTAAAAGAGGCCTATCTGCACATCCCAATCAGAGACTCTTGCAGGAAATGTCTGCGTTTCAGGGCAGGATCTATGCATTATCAGTTTTCTGCACTTCCCTTTGGCTTATCCACTGCTCCCAGAGTTTTCACAAAATGCCATTGCCTTTTGCAGACAAAGAAATATTCAAATTTACCCCTACCTGGAAGACTGCCTGATTCAGGCAAACAGTCAGGAAAAGCTGTTGCAGCACCTGACATTTGTAAAAGACCTACTGATCTCACTGGGGTACACTATAAACGAAAAGAAATCCAAACTAATCCCCAGTCAGAAAATTGTATTCCTGGGAGCAAGCCTGGACACAGCATCCCAGATGACATTCCTTACTCCAGAAAAACAAGCCTGTCTGACAGGCTAATTCTTTCAACTGGCCACCAGGACCTAGTTATCCACAAGGAAAATCCTGTAAGCTCTAGGGTTCATGGCCTCTTGCATTCTACTAATTCCATGTGCCAGACTGCATATGAGGAAACTTCAGTTGTACTTAAAAAGCCTTTGGTGTCAACATTCTCAGGACCTGGAAACTATTATACCTGTGATACCTTGTCTAAGGAAAGATTTTCTTTGGTGGGTGGCAGCATGCAACCACAACAAGGGACTTCCCTTTTCACAACCTCACGCCACCCAGACCCTAACCACAAACTCATCCGACTAGGCCTGGGGTGCACACCTGGACGGCAGGTGCATTCAGGGCCCCTGGAGCCCAAATCAAATTAATCTGCACATCAGCCAAAAAGAGATGCTAGCTGTTCAGCATGCTCTGACAGCTTTCAGACCCCTACTCTCTCCAAGACCTCTACTAATCAAAACAGACAACACCACAGTGATGTGGTACATCAACAAGCAAGGAGGAACCCACTCTTACCCACTATGTAGGCTAGCCATGACCCTTTGGTACACGGCTTCAGCCATGCAGATTCACGTGCTAGCACAATTCCTGCCAGGCAAACAAAACTCTCTGGCAGACAACTTAAGCAGAAATCTCCTAGACCCACACGAGTGGCAATTAAACCACAACACTTTCAGCCTCGTAACCCAGAAATGGGGTACCTCGAAGGTGGACCTATTTGTCTCCCACAAGTTCAGCAAATTCTGCACCAGGGAACCTTACAACAAAGCCTGGAAAGTGGATGCCCTAACCTTCCAGTGGGTAAACCTCTCGCTCTGTGCATTTCTCCCTCTACCTCTTCTTACAAGGATGTTACTCAAAATAAGGGAGGAAAGACCGTGGGCAATCCTGATTGCCCCAGACTGGCCACGCCAACACTGGTAACCACTACTGTGCAGTCTGTCACCGTTGCCTCCATGGCATCTCCCTCAGATTCTAACTCTCCTGACCTAGCAGAAGGGAGAATTCTTGCATCCATAATTGCAGACCCTGAACCTGGCAGCCTGGCTTATTCCTTGATCTCTCCTCTAGTGGCCAGCCTAAGCAAGCAAGCCCTGGATGTTGTACGTGACATCAGACGACCCAGTACTAGAAAATCCTATGCTGACAAGTGGAAAAGGTATTGCTTCTGGATCCAGGATAAAGGAGCTGAACCAGCACAGCCCTCCTCCTTACCTCTCATCCTGGATTACCTAGCAGACCTGCTTCACAGGGGCCTGTCCTTCTCTTTTATTAAAATCTATGCCTCTGCCATCACTGCTCATTACAGCACAGAGCCACCTCTCTTTTCAGACCCCCCTCATCAAGCAGTTCCTTAGAGGGGATAACAACTTAAGGTCACCCAGAAGAGCCCCTTCCCCTGCTTGGAACCTTAACTATGTGTTGGAAAAGCTCGCACTACCCCCCCCCCCTTGAGCCTGCAGCTTCAGCAGAGTTAAAATTCCTCTCTTGGAAAACAGCCTTGCTTCTGGCCATCTCTTCAGCTAGAAGAATGTCTGAGCTCCAGGCACTCATAGCTGTGGAACCCTTCATCATTTTTCATGCTGACAGGGTCTCCCTCAGGACTAACCCAACTTTCATACCTAAAGTGGTGTCCAGTGTGGCTCTCAACCAATCTATTAATTTGCCCACCTTTTTCCCCTAAACCTCAGAATAAGGGGGGAAGGCTCCTGCACTCTTTAGATGTGCACAGACAGCTCAGATTCTGCCTGTATAGGACTAAGCCCTTTAGGAAATCTGACCATTTATTAGTCAGCTTTGCAGCAGGGGCAGAGGGCAAGGCCATATCAAAACAAACAATTTCCAAATGGATAGCACACTCCATTTCTGTTACAAATACACGGGAAGCCACCCCCGCAGGGGGGTCAGAACACATTCCACTAGGGCAACTTCCACCTCTGCAGCTTTTCTCAGAGGGGTTCCTACCAGGGATATCCTGGAGGCTGCAACATGAAGTTCTGTTCATACCTTCACCAAGCATTACCACCTGCCTATCTTTTCCAAATCCAGGGCAGGCTTTGCAGTCGCAGTCCTGCAGGGCATACTAGCCAGCCCTAACTCTTCTTGACTGCCTACACCCATTTCTTCCTCTTTGGGAATCAACCCAAGTGTGATGACTGTAACAGTGAAAACACGAAGAGCATAGTACAGTTGTGTACACTTAACATAAATGTAGATGTTCAAGTGCATTCACTGTTGGCAGTCCTGGTTTCCCACCCTCCATCCCCCGTATCTCTCTGTCTGTCTTTCACACTCCTTACAGTGCTATTTGGTATTTACTTTCTACTGGTGGTGTTATTCCACCATAACCTAGCTCCCTATTTGGGGGCTCCTGACATTTGGAGCAAGAAAAACTGATTTAATGGTGTCGGCTGCCTGTTTTTATACCACTGACGACCTGACATCAGTCCTGGAGTGACGTAACCGACGCAGAAATTCTAAGCTTCTGGTATTTGGGACGACTGAGGACTACTCCTGGCAGGATAACCCAAGTGTGACGACTGCAACAGTGAATACACTCGAACATGTACATTTATGGTATGTGTACACAACTGTACTTTCTGGCCCATGGGATCCTTTCCCTTAGACCCTCCAAACCATCTTTGGTGGCTTTTGCCATCCGGTCATCAAGGTCGATGGGCAGCATCAAAACCTCTGATCTGGAACAGCTGATGAGGTCCTTTTTGCAATTAGACCTTATCCCCTAGGGTCCTGGTCCAGCACCAGGACCTTCGGCTCCTTCCTTTTGGCTTCCTCACTCAACTTCTTCAGATCCAAGGTTTTTGGGGCCAGCTGAGTTTTCCACACTCTGGATTGAATCTGATGGCTTGGCCGTCTTTGGCTGTATCTTGTACCTTGGTTTAATAGACCCTGACTTGTTTGGGGCAGTCCGCACCTCAGAGCCATGGCATAGAAGCTGTCGTTTCTGCTTTGAGGTAGATGGTCCCTGGTTCGGGATCATTGCTTTCTCTTAGGGCTTCAGGTTTGGACAGTTTGGCTCTGATCTCAGCATCTGGTCTAGGCACTCCTCCCTCGGGTTCGAGGCGGTCATTGGTACCCTCTGGTTCTGGGATCCTCTGATGTGAGAGGCCCACCTTCACCTTGGTTTTTGATGTTATAGAGAGGATGTTCTCTTTTACAGGGAAAGGTTGGATATCTCCAGGCAGCACCACCCCCCACCCAATTTTCATCTGTTCCTCTGCCCAGTCCTCAGTCTATTCTGAGACAGCTTAAGTCAGCCAGCCTCCAGTCTGCCCCCTGACTCATCCCCCTCCTCCCTAGCTTTGTTAGAATGGGAGGTTTTGGGGAAACACTTGGACTCCCCAAAGGAGTCTCTCACTGAGGATACTGACCTTGAGGAAAGAGAGAATTCCTCTAAGTCCCAACACAATTATGCTTCTTTCATTGATTTATTAGAGCTACTTCACCAGTGCAGAGGTTGGAACACCAAAGCCCCCTCTTTGAAGGAGTCAGTATTTCTGGAGGCCTTTGGCATAGGCCCATCCATGCCTTGGCTGGGTCCCACTCCGGATGTTTTCTACACCTGGTATCCCAGAGGGCGTGGAAGAAGCCCAAAACAGTGAAGCCCATTCCTAGAAAGCCGGATAAAATTCCCACCTCCCTAAAGACTGGCCTTATTGGAATAAAGGTCCAGCTGTCGATCCCCCAGTGGTGGTGGCAGCCACCTAGAAGGAGATGTCTGAAGAAAGCTCCATGATTCACCTACCCCCCTTGAACAGGGAGACTCAGGCACTGGATTGATTAGGGAAGGGTTCCTATGCTTCATCAACCTTTACATTGAGAGCACTTAACTACTTATTTAATTTGACAAGGCTTCAACAAGACCTAGTGTCTGAAGTGTCAGGTACTGTCAAGACACAGCAGTCACCAGGTACTCAGAAATGGCTGGAGACTCTGTTGTCCACCTTGGTTTCCATCTCCAGCATTTCAAATGAGACTCGTATCGAACGTGGCCAATGGAGCATCTCTTGTGTCTGGCTCTGGGATTACAGTGCAGCGCCACACCTGGATGCACTCATGTAACTTTGCAGACTGTTTCAAAGCGTTCTTCATCAATGCCTCTTTCGATGAGTGGTCCTAGTTGGGCTCAAGGTTAAGGACTTTCTGACAAGGAACAAACAAGACGGGGGAAGATTCTGTTGACTGTCAGAGTATGTTTTTCTATCCCCCAGCAGACCTTTTCTAAGAATCATAAAGGGGGTGTCTGTTTTTCAGAAAGTCACAGTTCTCTTCCCAGGACGCTTCCCCAGTGGGTTCTTCCCAAAGGTGGGTGGGGGGGTCATAATGGATGCCACCCACATGGAAGAGGCAGTCTTCAGAATCAGGGCTTCTGCAGGGCTTTTCCAGTGGCCCATTTCAGCGATCCTGAAGGGTTGCCCAGCTACTCTTCACTGGAAGCAGTCAGGAATATTCTAGCTCTCCATCCAAAAGCTTGGGAGGCCATCACCTCAGACACCTGGGTGTTGAGATTCTTATCCAGAGGGTTCTTACATTCCTTTTTTAGACGTTCAAAACTATCACCCATGTCTCCCAGATGTTTCGCCCCATCAGAGACTTGACCCAGTGGCAGAGGTTCAAAAGCAGCTCATAAATAGTCATTCAAGAGGTCCCACCAGACCAGATGGGATCCTGGGATTATTCCAGATTCTTTTTAGTTTCCAGTAAAACAAAGGACCTCAGACCAGTTTTTGATTTGAGCAAGCTGAGCCAGTTAGTCAAAAAGATCAAGTTCTGGATGGTCACAGTGCAGTCCATCTTACCTTTTTTTTAGGAGAGATGGTTGGCTGTGCTCGACAGACCTCAGGGATACTTACCATCATACTGATAGACTGGCATTGCTGGAGGTTTCTTCGCTTCTGGCTGGAGTCCAGTCAGTACCAGTTCAGGGCCCTGACGCCTGGAATCATTATAACCCCCAGATGTATACCAAGCGTATTGCAGTAATGAAGAACCACAGCTCACCAACTAAGAATTAAGCACAAAAGAGAGAGACCAAGTCTCACAGTCCACTCCAAGTTTATTAGCACTTTCGTCACGTAAATAGAGACTTCTTCAGATAAACACTACAAAAGCAGAAACAAATGCACTTTACCCAACAGTCTTGTATGTACCACCCCTAACACAACACAATTAGCCTCTTAAAGTTGTAGGCACAATTATGTACAAAACGATACATACATTTCCCACCAATAAATACTAAAAATAATACAAATAAAATTATTCTAATGTATAATAAAATTAGCTCTAAGCCTTAAAATGAAGCTGATAGATATAAAATCATTTAATCCTGGATAAACTGTTGCTTGTGAGCTAAGCTGCCATCTCAATTCTTTTGCTTCTAAAATGTCATTCAAAAATCCCCCTTTCACCTATTACAACCTGGTCTATAATCACAAACTTGAAAGAATGTGTACCATTTTCTATAATGTGTTTTGCCAAGGCATTCTTGATCTTTTTTGCAGTATCATAATAGTGTTGGTATACACGGGTCCTATGGGAGTTGATAGTTTTTCAGGTATAGAAGCCTGGACAGTCTGTATGTATACTAAGTGTATAGCAGTGGTTGTAGCCTTTCTCCGGCTGCAGGGTTTTCAGGTCTTCCTATGTCTGGACTATTGGCTCCTCACTGTCCCCACAAAGACATTGTTGAACTCAACCAGGGACTCCTTAGTCCAGTTGTGTGACAACTTAGGCATTATAGTCATCTACCCAAAATCGACTCTTCAGCCTGTACAAGTTTTGCAGTTTATAGGGTGCCATTTAGACACAGTCCATCAAATCACCATGATGTTCTTCGTCTTCCATTGCTGCAGTCCTGACTATTGGGGTATAGTCCGCGTCCAGTCGGCCCGAATACCAGAGTATAAGGCTGACGTCGGTCAGGGCGCATTAGACTGACGTCAGTACGTCAGGGTACTAATGCGCATGACCGACGTCATATCCTCAGTCTTTTTTGCCGCATGGTCCGATGCAGAAGCAGTTTTGCGAGTGCAGGTTGGCGTTCTGAAATATTTCCGAAACCGGAGTTTCAGACCGAAACAGAGTTGGCTAAGTACCCCGTTGGGGAACATTTTGGTTTTTTCTTGCCTCAGTATTTAACCGGATGTCAGAAAAAGTGAATAACTGTATTTCTTGTGGGAAACAGATACCTCATAGGGATTATCATACCTTGTGTATACCTTGTTTAGGGCCTGAGCACGACGTTGTTGGTTGCCGCTCTTGTGCTAGGTTTAACAAACGCACTATTAAGAGGAGGTTAGACTGTGCCAGGTTAGTGTTTGGGAAGCGTTGCAATTATAAAATGCCGCCGGATGCTCCGCCCGCTTCGTCCAAGAAGCGCAAGGACAAAACAGCGAAGCCTAGGGTTGATGAACCGGCAGTCCCAGACGTCGGTTCTTTAGAAGGCTCAGTGGAGCCAGAGGTTTTGCCAGGAGTTTCCATGGAGTCTCAGGCAGAAACCTTACTGTTACAGGATGTGCCTTCTCAGGAGGTAGGCCAGGCTGAGGGGGCTTCTCAGATAACTGTTCTTCCCTCTCTTCCCAAGGTTGTTAGAGCCTCTCCTTCTGTTGCCAAAACTTCTTTGAGAGGTAGGCCTAGTTCAGCTTCAGTGGGGGCTTCTCCTAGCATTTCGGGTTCTGTACCTAAGAAACACATGCTTAAAATGGCAGAAAATTTGATTACTATGATTAGAGGTTCTATGCCCCCGCCTGATAAGAGGCCTAGGGTGGAACCGGAGTTTGATAGTTTTGAACAGTGTTCAGAGGCTTCAGAGTCTTCTGCGGAAGACTTGCAGGAGTATCCTACTTATTCTGATTCTGATGTGGATGATTCCACTCCTACAGCTTCTCCTCCTGAGGATTTCTCATTTTCAGAGACTCTGCATTCCATGAGGGAGCACTTTAAATGGGAAGGCCAGGATTACTCTGATTCCAGGAAAAGGCTTAGGGAATTCTTGTTTTACCCCAGCATAGGCCCTTAGCTATTCCTCCTGTGTTGAATGTGGTGGAAGATGTTTTGCAGAGGCTTCCCTGAACCCAGACTCTTTGCCTCCTGCTCCTGTTAAGCCTGATAGGTATTATAGGGTGCCCAAGCTCATAAGTATTTGTTTAAGAGTCCTAGGGCGGACCCAGAAACTATTTCTCAAGGGCCTAAAGGTGTTAAAGCTTCTGTGGTTAAAAATCCTGTTCCCACTGATAAAGAGGCAAGGGTTTTGGATAGGTGGGGAAAGAAAGTGTATACTTCTTCCACTCTAGCCATGAGAGCATTGAATTGTCAGTTTCACATGCTAAAATATCAGAATTATCTCCTTTCACAATTAAAATCTAAGGTGGATGCTTTGGCGGAAAGTATTGAGTGTAAAGAGTTGCTGGATTTGGTTCATGTGTCTGAACAAGTGGGTAAGCATTCTTTGCAATGTGGTTTTGATGCTGTACAGGCCTCCTCGAGGGTGGCTGCTACTAGTTCTGTTCTTCGCAGGCATGCCTGGTTGAAGGATCAGAATTTAGCTGAGCATGTTAAGACAAGGATTTTGGATGCTCCTTTACAGTCTGATGTGTTGTTTGGATCACCTGTGGAAGCAGTTTTAAAGAAAATGGAGGACAAAGCTAAGTCTATGCAAACTGTTAAAGATTTTTTGCAGGTGCAGCCACCGAAGTTTAGTAGAAATTGGCCTGCTAAGGGGTGGACATATCCTGCTTATGATTCCCAGTCTAGGGGTGGGTCTAGACGTGGTAGTGGCAGGGCTCAAGGTTCTTTTAGGCCTAGAACAGGGAGTTCACCTGCTCAGACTTCTGGTGAGGGCAGGGGTCAGTCCTTTCGTAAACAGACCCAATGACCTGTCTTTTCAGCTGCCAGTAGATTCTCGTCTGGCAGCTCCTTTGGGGGGAAGACTGTCTCTTTTCAAAGAAAATTGGGATTTAATTACTCAAGACAAATGGGTGTTGGATATCATTCACCACGGTTACAGATTTTATTTCCATACAATGCCCCCTTTCAAAGGCATGCCAGACGTTCCTCCTCCACAAAGAAAAGAGGCTCACAAGCAAGTTTCTCAGTTACTCCAGATGGGGGCCATTCAGCCAGTCCCTGTATCAGAAAGGGGCCTAGGATTTTATTCTCGCCTGTTCCTAGTACCAAAGAAGGGGAACACGTGGAGACCAATTTTGGATTTATCTCTCCTCAACACTTTTCTGGACATTCCCAAGTTCAAGATGTTGACGTTACAACAGCTTTTACCTCTGCTGGGCAAAGATCACTGGATGGTAACTTTAGATCTCAAGGAAGCTTACCTTCATGTGCCTATAAGGCTAACTTGCAGGAAATATCTGCGGTTTCGAGCTGGAAATTCTCATTATCAGTTCTCTGCATTGCCCTTTGGCTTATCTACTGCGCCCAGAGTATTCACAAAGGTTCTGGCTCCAGTGATAGCTTACTTCAGGCTTCAAGGAATTCAAATCTATCCTTACTTGGACGACTGCCTGATTCTGGCTCAAGAAAAGGAAGACCTTCTACAGCATCTGGAATATGTCATAGCAGTGCTAAGATGCCTAGGGTATTTTGTGAACGAAATAAAGTCCAGTCTAGTACCCTCTCAAGACATGTGCTTTCTGGGTGTGAGACTGAATACAGCAGCCCAGATGGCCTTTTTAACCCCGGACAAACAAAAGAGTCTATCACTTTACTTCCATCAACTATCTCATCAGTCCGTGCTGACTGCAAGGACAGTCCTTCAAGCATTAGGGTTCATGGCATCTTGTATTCTGGTGCTTCCCAATGCCAAACTGCATATGAGGAAGCTACAATGGTATCTCAAAATGTATGGACACAGCACTGCCAGGATTTGGACACTGTCATTCAAATAATACCTTGCCTTCAAAAAGAATTTTTGTGGTGGGCTCAGGAATGTCACCTAAACAAGGGACTCTCTGTGACCCGGCCAGAGGCGAGTCAGATTTTAACGACAGATGCCTCGGACATTGCTTGGGGAGCTCATCTAAATGGAAAGTGGATACAAGACAAGTGGCCTGCCAGACTACAGCATCTACATATCAACATGAAGGAGATGTTAGCAGTCCAGTTTGCATTAATGGCTTTCAAGGAGTTACTTCTTCCAGGGCAGGTGTTGATTCTAACAGACAACACAACTGTCATGTGGTACATCAACAAGCAAGGGGAACACATTCTTATCCTCTATGCAGGCAAGCAATGATTTTATGGGAGATTGCGCTAAGCTTGCAACTAACTCTTCAGGCAAGGTTTCTGCCGGAGCACAGAACTCCTTAGCAGATGTGTTAAGCAGACAAATCATGGATCCCCACGAGTGGAAACTGGATCTTCATGTATTTCAAAATTGACAGTGTCATGGGGACTCCAGACATAGATCTGTTCGCTTCTCCACTAAACCACCAGCTGCCACAGTATTGCACAAAGGGGTTTCATCACACAGCTTGGAAAGTGGATGCTCTGTCTTTCAGTTGGAAAAACCTTCATGTGTATGCCTTTCCTCCTCTGCCTCTTCTTCCAAAGGTACTATTAAAGGTCAGACAAGACAGGCCAAGGATGATTTTGATAGCTCAAGATTGGCCTCGCAACACTGGTACCCACTACTACGGAGTCTGGTAAGGAAGCCTCCATGGCCTTTACCTCTGATTCCTCATCTGTTATCTCAGAAGGATGGTCATCTGCTCAATGTCAAGCTTCACTCTCTTCATCTAACAGCCTGGCATATTCTGTGTTGAAACACAACAGGTCTCAACTTCCTCAACAAGTTTTAAATGTGATTATGGAAGCTAGAAGACCTAGTACAAGGAAAGTGTACGCAGAAAAATGGAAGAGATTTTTATTTTGGAGTACAGCAAAGGATTTGCAGGTTTCTGAGCCTAATTTGAGTGTGGCTCTTCAATATCTTACTGAGTTATTGGACAAAGGTTTGTCCTTCTCTTCCATTAAGATTCATGCTGCAGCAATTTCAGCTCACTATGATTGTGACCCACCATTGTTTTCGCATCCTTTGTTTAAGCAGTTTCTTAGAGGGGCAAAGAATATAAGACCCCCACGTAGAGCTCCTACTCCTGCTTGGGATCTCAATTTTGTGTTGGAAAAACTTACTCTACAACCTTTTGAGCCTGCGGCTACTGCTGAATTGAAATACTTGTCATGGAATACTGCTTTTCTGTTGGCTATTACTTCTGCAAGAAGGGTGTCTGAGTTGCAGGCCCTTATGGCAGTAGAGCCATTTTTGATTTTCCATAAGGATAGGGTATCATTACGTACTAATCCTTCCTTTATGCCTAAGGTGGTTTCTAGTGTGGCTTTAAACCAAACTATTCATTTGCCTACTTTTTATGCAGACCCCCAAAATAAAGGGGAAAAGATTTTGCACACTTTAGATGTACACAGGCAATTGCGTTATTATTTAAGCAGGACTAAGGATTTCAGGCAGTCTCAGCAGTTGTTTGTTTCTTTTGCTTTAAGTTCACAGGGCAAGCCTGTGTCAAAACAAACTATTTCTAGGTGGATTGGCTTTTGCATTGCATTTTGTTATTCCCATCATGGCAAGGAGATTCCAGCTGGGATTAGGCCTCATTCCACTAGGGCTACTGCCACTTCAACAGCATTTCTAAGGGGGGTGGCAACTAAGGATATTTTGGAAGCAGCTACTTGGAGTTCAGTGCATACTTTCTCTAAGCATTATCACCTTCCTATCTACTCTAAGTCTAGGGCTGGTTTTGCCACAGCTGTTTTGCAAGGCATGTTGTCAGCTCCTACTTCCTTATAATTTGCCAGCCTCCCTTACCTCTGCTTTGGGATTCTACCCAATAGTCAGGACTGCAGCAATGGCTGCCGAAGAACATAGTACAGTTTTGTACCTACCATAAATGTAGATGTTCGAGGATTCCATTGCTGCAGTCCAATTTACCCTCCCTCCTTCCCCTCTGTAGTTAGGGGTGGTTGTGTAGGTGAGTTTACATGCTTATATTTTTGTATATATTGTTGTATATATTGTACATGTTTTGGTGCAGGTTTTTTGGGACTTGTCTTTTTAGGGTCTTCTGACATCTGGGGCAAGAAAAGACTGAGGATATGACGTCGGTCATGCGCATTAGTACCCTGACGTACTGACGTCAGTCTAATGCGCCCTGACCGACGTCAGCCTTATACTCTGGTATTCGGGCCGACTGGACGCGGACTATACCCCAATAGTCAGGACTGCAGCAATGGAATCCTCGAACATCTACATTTATGGTAGGTACAAAACTGTACTTTCTGGAATTTAAGTTTTCAGCCTTCAGGCTGAGGCCCTGTCAGTGCTTGCAACTCCAAAACCACTGGCACATGCAGTTTTCCGGGTCATATGGCAACATCAGTAGGGTTGTTTTCTTTAACTAGGTATCACATGAGGAGCCTCTGCAATGGACTCTGGCTGTTTAGTGGTCCTTCTTTACTCATCCCTTGGGATTTTCCCACAAGGTTAGCGAAGGTGTGTCACGAGCATATTCATTGGTGGTTGCAGTCTCCCTTGGTAACTGATGGGAGACAGTTCATGATTCATTTTCTCTCAGCCATGGTCACCACGGACACGTTTCCTCTTGGGTTGAGGGCACATTTCAAAGGGAGAATGGTTCAAGGGTCCTGGTCTTCCGCAGAGGCCCACATTCACATAAGTGTTCTGGAGAGCAGTCCTCCTTGCATTGCAGGCCTTTCTGTGCGCCCTTACCAGCAGTGTGATTGAGATATATATGGGCAGTGCATCTGTTATCTGTTATGTCAACGAACAGGGAGGAACACATTCATATCCTCTTTGTCAGAAGGCCGTGAGAGTTTGGCAGTGAGCGATTTCTTCTCAGCAGTTTCTGGTGGTAACACACATCCCAGGGAAGTCCAGCATTCTGGCCAACAGCTTAAGCAGGCAATTCGTTTCCCTCATGAGTGTTCCCTAAATCTGAAGGTTGCAGTCCAGATTTTTCGTTGTTGGGGCACTCCATGCTATGATCTGTTTACTATCCAGTCCAACATCAAGTGCAGTGGCTTTTACTCCATTGTCCCCCCCAGGTCAGTCACCCAGGGATACTCTGGTGCTTGCTTAACCCCATGACTTCTTTATGCTTATCCCCCAGTTCCTTTGACAGTAAGGTTTCCACAGAAAGCAGCCAGCTGCAGAGCTACAGTGATCCTCTTCAGGTGTGATCTCCCTTCCTTTGGTCTCTTAGGTTCATTGGTGTTTACCAGGCTAACGGCCACAAGGGCCTTTTTAAGCCTAGACATGCATCACAAATCTCTGACATGTTCTGATACCCTTGATGAGTGTAAGCTTGGGCCTGGGAGATGAACCATTTACAGGTTACCTGTGTCCATTAGAGACATAGGTGCCAAACCAGGGATGAATTTCCGGTTTCCCATCCAATTGTCCAAGTTGCACTTGAATTTGGTTAGGGAGGAACTCTGCTAAACATGGATGGGGGAAGTGTGTTCCATAGATGGGGGTATTCTCTGGGATACATACCTATCTCTCCAGCAGGTCCTATTTATATCACAGACAAAGTTCAAGTCTTTAGAACAGGTAATTCTGATGCTGTTTGTTTTGTGGATTTGCAAGAGGTCCATCAGAGTGGGATCTGACAATGCCCTGTATGCCAGGTCTAGATCTCTCCTCAGAAGCCTGTAGGTGACAGAATACAGGGATAGGACCTTGAAGCGGTCTGCATAGGACATTTTATTTATACCCTGTATTCGTTTAGTGAGAAATCTCTGTGGACGTTCCAACTGTTGGATATGCCTGCTTAGGTACATACCAAAGGGGCATTGTACTCTATGATAGGCCTGATGAATGCTGAATACAGTAGAACAATGACTTCCAATGCCATGCCTTTGTTTGTAAGTTGTGCAACATGGAATGATTTCCTCACCATTGTAGACACGTGATGGTCAAAGGCTAGATTACTATCTGTGTGTGTCCCTAAGTCCCTGACCACTGGGTCAACTCTAAGGGGTGTGTTGTCAATATAATAGTTACCAGAGATGGATGATTTCCCAAAGGATACTATTATGCATTTCTTGGCATTTAGTTTTCATCCATGGCTCTGATACCAGTTGTTTCTGTGTCAGCGCCTCCTGGAGAACATTTGTGTCGGTATGAGATTCAGTGACAGCAGATAATTTGCAATCATCTGCAAACTTAGTCAGCCAGAGACCACCGACATTGGCCTTGACTTCTGAGAAGTAAATGTCAAAAAGGAACAGTCCAACGACTGATCCCTGAGAGACTCCACTTGTGACTGGCCTCTTTGTAGAGCTGGACTCCCCAATTCTAACTTCCTGGGTCCTGTGAGCCAGTTGGCTGTCCACTGTGTGACATATGGGTTTGTGCCTAACCTCTTGAGTTTGTCAACAATACCCAAGTGGGGTATTGTGTCAAATGCCGTGACCAGGTCAAGGTAGGCAGTGTGAACGATTTTTCCCTCATCCATTGCTTTGGTGACCTTCTCAAAGAAGTCCACCAGGTTCAATAGGCATGATCTGCCCTTGACTAAACCAAACCAGGTGTCTGTAGGTTTACTATAGCTCTGTTAATCATCTCCATGATAATACTTTCCAGGGCTTTACATATAAGACTACTAAGATGAGTCTGTAGTTTCCAGGGTCTGTAGATAGCCCTCCTTTGTGCAGAGGGGATGACTGTTGCCTTTCTCCATTGATGAGGCACAAAGCCTGTTTGGAGGCTACAGTTAAATAGTAATTCCAGAGGCCTTGATAGGTCATGTTTCATGCTATTTAGAAGGCATCCTGGGATGTTGTCTGGGCCCATTGATGCAGTGTTCTTGGTCTTAGAGAGAGCATTAAGGACCTGTTCCCTTGTGATAGTAAGGAGAGTTATAATTGATGATATTTCATGAGGGAAGTTTGAGGGGGGAGACCGGGGTAAAGTTGGAGTTGAATTTATCAGCCAGGAGGTTTGCTATATCCTCTGACTCTGTATAGGTGGCTCCATTTACAACGAGCTCTGCAAACAATTGTGTATTGCCTTTGCGGTTGCGGACATAGCTAAAGAATGCTTTGTGGTAACCTACCTGAAATTTGGCTTTGGTAGACTTTTTGTCCTCTGAATTGTTTATTTAGTTTGACAGTGCTTTTATCCTGCTGGGTGCTGCCCTTCCTAATTTTTGCCATGATTTTCTTCCTTCTGTTATACAGCCTATTGATTTTGTGATTCCACCAGGGTGGCTTGTTTTTTGAGTTAGTTCTGTACTTCTTCCTGGTGGGTACAGCTGCATCTGTGCTGTTAACATGCTTGTACACGGTTTCTGTGAACAGTTCTGCATAGACAGCAGTGTTCTCAGGGTTTATGAGGGCTTGACATTTTGCTAGATTTTCACCTAATAGCAGGAGGTTAGCCTTGGCATAGTTCCTGAATATTCCAGGTTTAGCTGGGGGTCCAGGTTTTATTTTTACTTCAAAGGAGACCATTTTGTGGTCTGACCTTACCAGAGAAGGTGTTACAGTAGGGGGTGTGCAGCAGACTCCCATATTAGTGAGAACCAGATCCAGTATGACTGCACCCCTGGTTGGTGTATTGACTATCTGGGCCAGAGAGTTTGTGTTTACAAAATCAAGAAATCTCTGTACATGTAAGTTTGGTGTCGTATAGGATTCCCAGTTAGTAGTGGGGTAATTAAAGTCACCCATGAATATGGTATTGAGGCGGCTGGTTAATGTTTCTAATAAGTTTAAATACATGGTATGGATTTCCTGGGTTATAGAGGGGGACGTATAGCTTGCAAGGAAGTGGTACTGGATTTTACCTATGGTGATTTGCACATGGTCCTGTTTGACCAGCCTTTAAGTATATTTATTTTTGATGTAAATAGAGACACCTCCACCTTTAGTCCCTGCCTGTGAAGTAGCTGGCCTAAACGTGTGGAAGGCATTATAACATTGTACTGTTGGTGTGCTGTCTGCGGCTTTAAACCATGTTGGTGCAGTGGTGCAGCAGTAGTGTTGTCGCCTCACAGCAAGAGGTTCCCTGGTTCGATTCTCAGCTGGAGTGCCTTCTGTGACGAGTCTGCATGTTCTCCCTGCATTTGTGTGGGTTTTCTCCAGGTACTCCAGTTTCCTCCCACATTACAAAGATATGCATCCGGAACGTTTTTCCCCGGGCCTTCACTGAAAATTGGCTTTGTTCCAAGTCAGGCTTTCTTGGTCAACAAATGTTAAATAATGTCTCTGTGACCGCACAGACATCAGCATTCTCTAGGGTAAAAAGAACTTCTAGGGAGTGGAGTTTTTTGTTTAGACTCATAGCATTGAGCAGTAATACCTTTAGGTTTTGTTGGTTTTGATTTGCTATGTCGGAAGTTCTTTCAGTTTGGCATTGCCTAAAAAAGGCACTATGGGGGTAAACAATGTTTTAGCTAATAGTCGAAAGCCTAGAGGGGAGAGGTGCATCCCTGGCAAAGCAGCATGGTCTGTTGTCCGTCTCATTCCATGATGACAAATATTGCACCTTCTTAGAATGATACCAGAAACTTAGCCAATTATTAAAGTCAGTCATCTTTTGTTTGTATGGGGGCATTATCCTTGGAGAAGGCAAAATGCTGCTCACTGCTAGGCTAGCCTGATGCACATATTCTGAGAGCTCCATGATGTCTCTCTTCATATAGTCTAGGGAGGTACGTCTCCAGTCGTTTACTCCCACATGGACTATGACTGAGTCATATTGGTAACTGTGGTCCAGTGACCTGAGTGCATGTGTAATGTGGCAGATCCTAGCCGCTGATAAGCAACTGACTGTAACTTTCTCCTTACACAGCCTGGTGAGAGGGACATCCGTGTGTCTCACAATGGAGTCTCCAATGACTAGAATGTTGGATTGTGTGGTGGCTTGCCTTATGGGCTTAGAGATAGAGGCTCCATGAGATGTACCTGTATGTGTTGATGTGGGTGTTGGTTTGAAAGAGCGCATTCAGGGCTGATGAGGGTATTTGTTATGTGTACTTTGTCGAGGAGGTCTTTGTGGTTTAGGAAGGTTACATGCAAGTGCCTCAGCATATGTGGGTCTATATGTCTGCTTTGAATTGTGCGTAATAGGTGCAGCGTGTGTACTAATGACAACTTTATTGACATTAGGAATACTTTTATGTGAGAGCTTTGCCTCCGGTGATATTGTGTAATACATCTCTCACATACCATATCAGTTTGTTTGAGAATTAACTGGTTGTCAGTAAACATGAAGCAATTTCTGCATTTCCTCAGCATGCCCATATCCACCAAGCTGGTAACAGAGACCGTATGAAAGTTCATATCCATGGCAACAGACCCTTTTTTTTATTGATTAGAGAGTTGGAGTGAAATTACCAATCACTGTCAGGAATATCTGGTTTGCAAGGGGATGGCGAAAGCCAACACATTCTGGCTAGGCTTATAAATGCCTTCGGGCAGATAGCCTAGTTACCTGCCTATGAACCTATAATTATGTGGACACTGCTTGTCACTGCAAACTAGTTGTTCTGTGTGCAACTAGGTATAGGAGAAATTTCAGTTGTGTTGTTACAGGAAAAGTGACACTGAAGGTGTCTGAGTCTGTACACAGCACTGACAAACACTTGAGGGGAAACTAATACGTAGGCCCTGAACATTTAAAGATGAAGCATTTAGGCAGATATTCTACAGTTAGAAACAAATCAATCAGTACTTAACTGAAAACAAAGAATTAGCTTGTCAAGAATTATGAAAAGTGGGGAGTCACATGAATGGCTACTGCTTGGCTACTACTAATACTGGTCTCAATAGCTTCACTCTGTTGGGATACAATGCTCCCTTTGCTTCTTCTTTCACCCAAAGCAAAATGGTAGCACCAATTCCAAGAAGAGAAGCAGGCCACAGCCTGTCAGGTGATCCACAGTCTTGTCTCAGATGATGCAAGGGTCTGTAGGCTTGTAGCCTTTTTCAAGTAGATGCCTTGAATAGCAACCAGACCAATCAGGACCATTAAGCACAGACACTCACTCTCCAACCAGAAACAGTCAGGATCAATGCACTCTGCTCCTGCTCTCACCAGGACCAGAATATAAGCACAGATTCCAAGCTGTCACCTAGAAAACAGTTATTAGGCTTTCTGGTGATCGACAATCTCCAGGAAATAATGTTCCTGTACTCATTCTATCAACAGGAAAAAAACAAGCACTAATTCCAAGATGACTACTGAAAGGCAGAATGCGGGCTTTCCAATAACTGTTGGTCTTGCAGTAGATGTTTAAAGGTAAGATAAAAAAATGGTTTACCCTAAACACTGCAGTGTGCACTACACAGTTAGATATGAAAGTGGGTAACTTAAGTTTTAGCTGTCCAAGTTGGAGAGACACTATTTTTAAAAGAGCAAGATAGACTGAAAGGGGGTGGGCACTTTTGTATTATGATACTATGGGATACAGTGGGATGGTCAATACATTAGTTGAAGGGGGAGTGATTTCACAAAATGATTATTTTGTGCTTACTCACACCAGCCAGTGAAAGGAGAAGAGGGAAGGAGATGTATGGTCAAATTAACAGAAGGGGCAGGCAACTCGAAAGACAGTGTTGTTAAAGAACACAACAGTAACAGAGTGGAAAAAAATTCTGTCAAATTCTGTCTTGACTCACAAGAGGCAGAGCTGTGGTCCCTTCAAGTTTTAATATGCAGTTACAAGCAGAATACAAGTAAAACAGTGTAAATAAAATAAATCACAGTATACAAAATAGAAAAATACAAGAAAACAAAAGCAAACTAACCTTTCCCTCACAGCAAGCTGTGGCAGTCTCTGGGTGAGCCTTTCCAGTAAAGCCGAGAAATACCCCCCTTAAGTTCTGGATCTCATTTCTCATCCAACAGGTCTAGTTCCCACCAATCTTCAGTCTCTTAAGTTAACCACTTGGTTCCTCCAGTTCCCTTGATGGCCAGGAATGCCAAGCTTTTGCCGGTGGTTGTTCATATATTGTCTTCTTCTCAGAAGGAATTACTAGAAAAGTATATACCAGTAAGTGGAATTTTTTTTTTTTCTGTAGGCAGAGGCTCAGAGGCTCTACCCTTTTTCTGCCCATATGGAGTCTGTCTTGGATTTTTCTGACCATGTTGTTTAGTTCAGGTTGTAGCTTTTATACTGTTAAAGTACAATTAGCGTCCATTTTCAACTTTTACATTGGTAGGGATAGTGTGCCTTTGGCTCCTCTCAAGATCTCCTAGGCATTTCTCAAAGGTATTTTCCTTCGTCCGCCAGTATGAAAGGTGGTCCCTCCCTGGGATCTGCCCTTCATTCTAACAGATTCTAGCTGGTTCTACAGTTGAACCTTCACTCTCTTTAGATTTAGGTTCATAGGTTCATAGGTTCATACTAGGCTATCTGCCCTAGGGCATTTATAAGCCTAGCCAGAGTGTGTGTGGCTTTCACCACCCCTTAGGATGAGAATACTATACCCATTAGTTTGCTGTGCCTCTGTCCAGCAGTGACACAGAGATGATTCCCGGGGTAAACCTACGATCTCCCATCCACTCGTCAAGATTTCTCTTGAGCAGAGTCAGTGAGGGGCTCTGCCTCACATGGACTGGGATTCTGTTCCATAGTGTAGGGAGTCTCTGGGTGATGAATCTGTCCCTCCAGCATGTCCTATTTATATCCGTGTTGAGGTTTAAGTCTCTTGCTCTCGTGGCTCTGGTGGATTTGGATTTTTTGAGGTGGAGCATGTCCATTAATTCGGGTTGGACATGGCCTTCTATGTCAGGCACAGATCACCTCTGAGCAGACGGTATGCGACTGAATAGAGCTGGAGTTTCTTCAGTCGGGCATCATTTGACATATGTTTGAGCCCCTTTATCCTTTTGGTGAGGAACTTTTGGGGTCTTTCCAACTGCTGCAGGTGTCGGGTAAGGTACATTCCGAATGGGGCGTTGTACTCAATCATTGGTCTGATAAGTGAAGAGTACAGGGGTACAATGACCTCTCCTGATCTGGATGTGAATCCCTTCATGATCAGGTGGGCAATGTAGAAGGTCTTCCTAACCACTTTGGCAATGTGAGTGTCAAAAGAGAGGTTACTGTCAACTTGGGTCCCCAGGTCCCTGATAACTTCTTCCGTGTTTAATGGATTACCACCTATGTGGTAATTAGGGGTTACCTTGTTTTTCCCAAAGGGTATGACTATACATTTTTTGGCATTTAGCTTCAAGGCCATGGCTCTGGCACCAGTTATCCATTTCTATGAGACCTCTCTGGAGAATGTCTGTGTCTGATGGAGTGTCAATTATGGTGCCCAGTTTGCAGTCATCTGCAAATTTTGTCAGCCACAATCCCCCTATGTTTGCCTGCACTTATTTGAAGCTTTTGTCTTGGAAAAGTTTGTTTTTGGTGGCCGCAAGAAGGATTTCAGAGTTGCAAGTGCTTGATTCTTGCCCCCCTTATTTGGGGTTCCATAAAGACAGAGTTTCTCTTTGTAGAAACCCTTCCTTTCAGCTTAAGGTAGCTTCTGAGAATAATCTTAACAGTTCCATTTATCTTACTGTATTTTTTTTCTGAATTTTTCCAATAAAGGTGAATATCTATTACACTGGATGTACATAAGCAGTGGAGATTCTGTCTTCACTGTACCAAGACTTTCAGAAAATCAAGTCAGTTGTTTGTCTCCTTTTCAAAATCCAGTCTGGGCGCTTCTGTCTCTAAAGTGATTTTATCTAAGTGCCTATCAGACTATATTTTGTTTGCATATTCCTTGAAAGGCAAGACTGTTCTATAGAAGCCTAAAAGTCATTCAACAAGGGCCACAACTGCTTCTACAGTTTTTTCTTTCTAGAGCGTTTGTGGATGATATTTGTGCTGCTGCCACTTGGCTCGGTCACCACACCTTTGTGTTGCATTATAAGTTGGACATTCTGTTTAAATCCAGGGCTTCATTTAGCTCCACTGTGTTGTAGAGTATCCCACCATCGTTTCTCCTAAGCAGTGTTCGTGGCTGGAGATTCTGTTCCACAGTATGAAGCCAGACTGGGCAGACAACATCAGATATGAAAATCATGCCCTCACCATAACAATGGATCTGTGTTGTTTGTCTCTGTCTGGTTCAACCTCCCTGCCCTCCTGGCCCCTGTCTTTATTGTTGACATGGAGTCTCTTTCCCCCTGTAATGACCGGACATTGGAGAGTGATTATTTCACATCTTGGAGTCTTGCTTTTCCCATTGGTTGTCTTATTCCAAGTGGTGGAAGATGTATGTTTATCTTGTCTCTCTCTCATGGGGCAAATTTGATCTGTGGAGTTAGGGATAAGGGAGTTGGAGTCAAATAGGCCACAAACTTTCCAGTTGACTGAAGTTGGATCCGAAGTCCCTCAGGTTGAACCAGACGGAGACGGACCACACGGATCTATTGTTATGGTGAGTACATAGCTTTTGTTTTTGTAGTGGTGGTGGTTTTTATCACCACAGCCATAGTTGTATTTTTGAACAGACATACATTTGCAAATCATACCTTATAAGCATATTTGGGGAGAGAGAATTGTGGCAGGTTGCTTGCTGTTTTAATTGATACCAGATTTGGTAGTTTTTTTCCTGTGCACACTCCCCCCCCCCCCCCCCCCTTGTCTGTTGATCATCACCCTGCCCCTGCTGTTTTGCTCATGTATTTCTCGGCGATATTGAAGTGTGTTAACCCATCCAATGCGCAGTAGCAAGTCACACCCAAACCCCGCCTGTGACAGAGATGTCAGTACACCGCCCACCTTTTGATTGAAAGCTGCCATGTCAGTTTCCCTAGGTAGTAATGTCCAAAGGTAAAATACACATAGTCAGCAGAGAACAATTAGACTTAAAAACGAGATTAGAAAGAAAAACGCTCACGACTGCAGATGTGAATCAAATCATTACTTTATTTACCAAAGTTAATCGGCACAAATGTCCAAAGCCTTCCTTTTGTCTGTAGTGTAGAGAAAAGACAAAATGTTGCGCTGCCCCTTACTCCTGAAATGTGTTATTTGTTGGCAATCATTGGGGCTTGAAGTCACTAGATAGTGACATAAATTTGAGTTTCAGTCTCCTTCAGAAAAATGCATGCTAACACAAATCCTGTTTATCACAACCAGATTCCGGACTCAGTACCTGATACTGTAATTGTACCAGGCGATACCAGTATATATATGTGTCTTAAGTATAATCCATTTCAGTTTGGGAAAAATGCCTCAAAGCGGACACTTTTTTACAGACTGTCGCTATAAACTTACAGGGTGCAATGACATGTTTGCTGTGACATAAATGTCATAATGCATATGAAATGGGCACCTTAAAACATTTGTCATTCGTATGACATTGGTGACTGATGGCCTCAGTACTTTGTCCCAGAAATGCAGCTTTTACATGTGACATAGTAACGATACAATAGGAAAAGACAGACTTCAAGCACAGTCGTGCACCCTTGAAAGCATGTATGCTGAGGTTGATACATTTTACAAGCAATTTTCCAGAGCCAGTTCTCTGCAGAGAAATGTACAACTCTGAATAACTGATGTCCTGCACTTCCAAAGTTAATACACTTCAAGTTCTCTGCAGAGAAATGTACAACTCTGTGTAACCGATGTCCTGCACTTCCAAAGTTAATACACTTCAATATCTCCAATAACACTACACAAGTGATCGTGCAGGAATATGGAGCCTTTAATAATAATTTCAATCGGGCAGATTTAATGCTTGTATTTTGTTTAAAAAGTGTATTAACCCACTTGAATGTGTTCGGTTGTCAAGATGCTTGTGGAACATTTGAATGGAAAGGCCATTCGTGTCATTATTGTGCTTACTAAATGCTCTATTTTTGACATGGCTTTACCGTTATATTTGCATTGCGTGTCAATCACGGCACATTGCTGTTGTTAATCCCTGCCCTCCGGCATGTCAGTCACTGCGGGCACGCCCATTTCTGCGCGAACTCGGTGGTGGGTTAATACACTTCAATTTCGCCTATTTCTCTTCACCAGGCAGTGTGTCAGCCAGGTGAGGCCCATCATTCAGACAGCCATCGAGGTCGGTTTGAAGTTTTCTACTTTAATAGCCCTCATCCCTAACGCCTGCATTTGGTGAAACACAGGGGAAGGGCACTAATTTGTGTGAGGCCACCCCTCCCATCCTCATGGGATGTTCGCTCCAAATATCCCTCTCCTGAGGCACAAGTTGTTAGTTTCCCAGTCTCCAAGAAGAAGTTAGCACTACCTAGCATGACCTGAGTGCAAGCCACTCATCTTCCTCCTCCTGGGAGAGGTGAGAAGGCCAAACCCTTTCATTCCAAACCCTTCTATGCCTGGCTTCTCCAGTGCTGGGGCTGCTAATCAAACCTCAGATGTTTGGGTTGCATTTGGGAATCTGTCCCCTGCACCACAGAAGCAGACAGGGATGTTAACTTTTTGGGTAGTAAGAATAGTATAAGAAGTAATGTTTGTTGTTAATATATAGGAACAGGATACCAGTAAGCTTAGCATGGTTAAAGGCTGTAGCCAATTTTAGGCATTGGCAAACTCTGCGGTCACTGTAGGGTCTCTGATCCTGTGGGACCCCAAAACATAAGTTATGTCATTGTTATATTTTGTTACGTTTGTCAAACCAACAAAAGGTAGTACAGCAGTCTTGTGTACATAAATCATGTGGACAATAACTCTTCGGCCAATCCTTAGGATTCTTCATCCTAACCCCCAACTTCTTAAATTCAAAGGTATTTCTGTCTGTAGTAAGAGTGTTTTATCAAATAGCAGGCTTCATATTTTCTTAGGGTCACTGACTTGTTCAAATCCTGCTAGTGGGCATTCTTTCAACTAAAACTAACATCATAGCCTAGCTTTAGACACCCAAGATACTCATGGCCATGGGACCCCCCCCCCCAATCATCCTTACCTGTGTGAGGGCCCTACAAAAGCCGCTTCTGGTTAGGGTAAAAGGAGAAGAGGAGAAAAAATAATTCATTTTCCAGTTATACTATTTTTCCTGAATAGAATAATGATATAATCCTGTGAGGGTAGAGCCAGTGATAGTCAGTGACCATGAGTGAGGTAAGCACTAAAGATCTACATCCCAAAGCAGCTGATTGCCGTAATTCCCTGGTATTTTTAGAAGAGCAGATGCTCCTAATCTTCAGGGATGGTTTTCTCCTCAGAGAGTTTTATAAATACTGGCAAGATACCAGATACTACAACTTTCAACTTCTTTGTTCAAGAATTCTTCTGGGCAAAACCAAAAAAATAATAGAGTAAAAACACAAAATGAGGAATCCTTTAAGTATTAGTCTTATGTATTCACGTAAGCGAAATAGAAAAATGTTTTACATCAACTTGCATTTTTGGGGCAGTTAAGTTTGAAACTGTAATATCTAGCATTGTTGACTGTCTGTAAACCTGAATGATTTACAAGCAAATCAGAATTTTTATGAGGGACTAAGCAAACAATATGAGACAAAACCAAGGTAATTCTGTAAAATTGGGAACAATGACAAGTGTGCATTAATCCTGATGATTACTACACAGCAGCCACATATTTGGTGTGGCAGTACTGGTGTCATAATGTATTGCCATTTGCTGAGAGTAGTAAAAACTATAATTACTGTGGGTTATGCTTGTGTGTGTTTGTGTGTGTGTGTATACGTGCTTGTGTGTGTGTGTACGTGCTTGTGTGTGTGTACGTGCTTGTGTGTGTGTTTGTGTATATGTGTGTGTGTGTGTGTGCGCGCGTGCATGTATGTGCGTGTGTGTGGGGGGGGGGGTTCTTCAGTGTAAGAGTGACAAGCTGGTTAGAACTTATTTCACTTTCTATCACAAACATCATCAGTACTGCCATTATGTTTATGTATGTCGGGGGACGAGGTTGCCGTGTAATAAGCTGGTCATAATTTCATTCATTTACCATCGCAAGCATAGACCTTGTACATGATAGATGGCCATCTTTTGTGGTTTGGCAAGAACAGCATGTATGTGAAGTCAACTGTTCATTGCCACAGTGGTGCAGTGAGTAGCATTGCCATTTCCCTGTGCTTTGCTCTGGTTCACTTCTTGGTTGCAGCTTTTTTTATGTAGAATCTGCATGCCCTCCCTGTTGCTGTAAGTGTTTATCTTTGTGCTCTGGATTCCTCCAGCACCTTATTAATTTGTATCTGTAGATACACATACACACAAAGTAATGCTGAGTGCATTCATAACTCTTCAAGGCAGCAATAAAAATGCATTTAACAAGTAAACATCTTTCAGAAATAAGGCATAAAGTACATCACAGAACATCCAAACAGTTAAAGCTTCTAGGGGTCTGGAGGCCCCCATACCCAAGACTGTATAAATGGATTTTTACACGGACTTAGTTATGGTATCTGCCTCAGCCACACCCATTCTAGAGCCATCCCTGCTCAAAGGTGTGTACAGGAGCTTGTTGTAGCTTTTGTGTGTGTGTGTGTGTGTGTGTGGGGGGGGGGGGGTAGAGGATGGTGTGATCACTAATTTTCCTTACAATCAAACCTCAAAAGTATGCACAAGAGGTCATTATAGCTTGTGACGAGATTGGTGACAGTGTAGTCACTGTTTTCTTTCCATTTCTCACAGACCTTAGAAGTGCGCAGAGAAAACTTGTGTATGTGCAGTGTGTAATGTCTGGGAGCAACAGGTCAGAACAGATTACTGTGATCATTATTTTTTTCACTTACTTCACAATTGCACATCAGGTACATGTACATTTGGCTGCTTTCATCCCAGTCTAGCACCAGAGAGATGTATAGACAATGACTGACTTTTTTTTTCTCCAGATAGGATTTATGTATCTTCTCAGTCATTGGTCTTCAGTTATTGTGAGCTACTCTTTTGTTGGCTTTAAACATTATGCCTTCACAACTTATGTCATCCTTGGGAAAAAAATAAAATTCAGTTCTTTTTTTACTCATGATTTTTGTTCAGACCACCACTGAATCAAAAGTTAGGGAAATGCTCTAAAATGCACATCAGAGCACCTATAACCCCTTCAGACCCCCATCGTAATTTAGTTATTTCCTGTGCATGTGCTACTGTGCTGCCTTAGCTGGCAAGGTGTGTTGAAAGGATACAAGGAAAAGTAAAGATGAACTGCAATGCTGAATTTCTTTCCTTAATTATAATGTTTGAAAAAGCTATTGTTGGGTGAAAAGGTGGAAAAAAAAACTTTAAAACGTAATTCAGAGTACATAAAAAGCCATGGTTTCTTAAAAAGGAGCAAGGAAATGGGAGCAAGGAAGGAAAAAAAGTAATGTGCATCATATAGCGAAAATGAGGGGAGCAATGGAGGATGTTTGTGTGGGGGTAAAATAGTAGGTACTTGGAGGCATCATGGAGCCTTTTGCCTGGAGTACCAGTTCACCTGATGCCAGCCTTGTACTGTACCATCATTGTAACTAAGTGTCAGTCTGTGAGCAGGGCTGGTTTTAGACTAGGTGGTCAGTATCACTGTATAAGATGGACCAACATGGTGTTGTGCACAAGTTAGTTGTAAAGAGCATTGTAGCCACAGTTCAGAGTACGTCTCTCAAACTCGGCAGCAAGAACTAAAAGGCTGTTAGGATTGGTGGCAGTGACAGAATGGTACTCAGACTGGAAGTGTGTCGGGGGCCCCAGAATGCTAAAACCAGCCTGGTCAAGGCTGTCAATCAACTGATAGAGATCTCTGAAGCTCTTAAGGTGCTTTGTCTTCTGTAAAACTGTATTTTTCTTTGCAGGCAGTACTGCACTTTTTAATGAAGTTGTACGCTATAGGAAGATAGTTTTCAAAGAATTTGTTAAAGTTGAAAGCAGCAAATATGTGTGGAATATGTGTTTGTTACAATAAGTTATATTTGTCTTCACTTCCTCTTTTTTTTTTTTTTTCCACAGGTTCAAAGAGAGGAGATTTCACCCCTCCCTTCGACTAGCCCGACGCTTTTACCCTCACACCCACAACATGGATGGTTTCTTTATAGCTAAACTGAAAAAGTTCTCCAACACAGTTCCTCAGACACTCAGTGGTAAGTCTAGATTTGGAATTATTTAGGAAGTTATAAATATTTGCTTCTGTGATTAAAAAGGAGGCTTAAGTCCCCCCCTTAATAAGGGTAAAGAACTTACAATGTCATAGTTGAGTCCCAGTGTTCGAAATGTAGGGTTTGAGTTTGTACTCTTCTCAGTGGATATGTTTTGGCTTCCTGAATGGCAGCTTGGCAACTCTAAGCTAAGAAATATTGGCCAAGAGTTGTCATCCCCTTACCTACACTTTAGCTTTGGGTGTTAGGAAAAAGCATAATCTTGGGAGAATTTTGTCTAAGTCGGGCACATTACTCCCAGACACATATTGTAAGGTTTAAGTGGCATGCTTTGTTCTTGTCTTGGTTATTTGTTTACGTCTTCCTAGACAGTGTCTGTTACATTGGTGGAACAGTGTATAAGAAAGTTTATTCTGTACTGTGCCCGCAGCTTGGCCTTTACGTATGTATAAACTTCTTCAGTTCTCCTTCTACAAGGAAAGTAGTCCCTTCAGACCTACAGTGGGATACCTGCGCCAATGTCCATAATGTTCCAATTCTTGACAGTATATTGATGTTTTAGTAGGTCTAAAACTGTCTGTATTTTGCCATTGCAGAGCCAGGAGACTCAGAGTTACCAGCAGCCCCTTCTGAGACTGCAAAGGCTGCAGTAAAGGAAGGCCAAGCTGACAAAATGCCTGAAGTTTCAAAGGTTAGCAGTCCTGTTGTCCACAAACTAACACCTAGTTCAGTGAAACAGAAGAAAAAACTGAAACAAAAAATTAAGTTGGAGAAAAAGTCGACACCTGGAGCTTTCCCACGGAAAACCAAACCAGAACACAAGAAACTCAAAGAAGGCAAAAGAAGAAAATTCAAAAAGATGAAAACAAAATGAACACACAGCCTACACTTGACTGATGCATGTTTATCTTTTAAGCAGCATCTTTTTTTAATTCATTTGCAAGAAGGTCATCTGGTTTTGTTTAAAATAAATGCCAGAGTTTTTTTTACATTAAGATCCGAGCCTTCTGTCTTCTGGGTATTTTACTGTATGCTCAGTTGAGGTATGACTGCTCTTGTATCAAGGATGAAGAAGTAAAGGTTATCACCTTACCTTTGGAAATTGACAGTTCTTCTTTCTTAAGGCCAACAGCTACCTTTTGTAATTTTTTGACTGAGAGGTTTTATCTGGACCTTACAAAGGAGAGGAATTTGGCTTACATTGTTACTCATCTCTGAATGTGTTGGGATCATGTGAAAGGATTTCAAAGCTGTGTGTGTCATACAACTAGGACATTTGTTACGTAACAGAGTGGTTGAAGATCAGTAAGAGAAGTCATAATAAAACTCCTCTCGCATTTGAATTTGTGTCTTTGCTTTCAAAAAAAGCTAGTTACTGTTTTCTCCACATTTAGTAGTTTTTGTATGTTCCTTGGATGACCTCTCGTTTTGCAAAAGTTACAATAGATTCTTATGAAAAAGCAGTTGTGTTAAGGGGTCTTGATGGTGATGATGGGGGACACACGTATTTTTCAGGACATTGTAGTTTCCCATGGTTCTTTTCACAGCTGGAGTGGCCTAGTTTCATCAGTAAGCATATCATTTTTGTGTTTGCTCAATGGGAAGTTTCTTGACTTTCTAAAATTTGGTATGTTTTGCACTTTTGTGGTGGTCTTTTGAATGCACTTGAACCCATCCACCTTTGTTCCTACTGTCATGAAATAGGTGTAATGTGGTAGAGTTGTTATGGGGTCATATCTTCCAAATCCCATGTGCGATAAAGAAGATGGTGCACATAGTCTATTTAATATAGACAGTATCACCATTTAGAGCAAGAAGATGTAAACAGTCTGAGAGTTCTGATGTACTGATCTTTTTGATTTTGGAATACTTCACAATCCAAGTACGTAAGTGCTAGAGAATTGTTTTCCTGAAACGTCATCTTGTTTACTTGGTAGTGCGTGAGTTTCATGCTTTGCTTTATGATTCTAGTTTACTCTTCTGCGCAAACCAAAGCTTTGTGTTTGCAGCAATTACGATATTTTGTATATGCCCCAGTGGACGACATGCATTCTCTCACCTATTTGTATGCAGATTAATTCTCCTTCCCACAGTTAAGCTGTTAGTTATGTAGCCATGTGGGGTGAGAGGACAGGGAATCTCAGGGCAATGGAATGAAGCATTCGGAAGGCAGCATGCTCGCACTGTTTTCTTTGACTAGTAAGAATTATAGTGGAAGGTCAGATGGAGCTTAAGAGATTGTACTGTACTAGGCTGCATATAATTTATTGTGAGACTTGTTTAATACTGTTTACAGCTGCAATAGTATTAATTTTTTTTAAAACAGGAAATTCAGAAAAACAAGATCAGATTTGAAAGTAAAAGTCATTACTTTGTGCAAATCATAATTTCATACGTATGCAGCCGAGTGGCCTGGTGCATCTAGTACACCTGGATTTGATTCCCATAAACATCATTTTCGTATCATGAATTATTGTAAGTAAATTGATGGTGTACTGTCTTCTTTACAACTGCTGCCTTAAAGATTTGCGTAATAGTACATCATTCCAACTGAAGCATTCCATTGACATAACTTTATACCAACTGTAGCACTTGGCTATTAATAGTTTAACAAATTATCTGTGCGCATCTTGGCTCCCTATAAAATCAGGTGCTTTGTGTGGCGAACATTTATTTTTTAGGGTTCTGGTAATTAGGTAAAAAAAAAAGTTTTTTCTACATGGTAGGTTTTTTTGTGCATTATTGATGTTGTTTAGGGCAATAAATCTGCTAAGTCAGCATTATCCAGTGGTACCTTGATCAAAAGCGCAGAAAAAATGGTTTTGTAGTGGAGCAACACTTCACACAGTCTGTCATATTTAATATGCTAATTCTAAAAATGCACATCCTTTGGGGTAAGAAGAAGTTTCCTTACCACCACAGTTACACTTTCTTAAGGATTTCATTGTCTACCTTCTGACTAAAAGTTACAGTCCATTAAAATCATTATTCTAGTTTTTGACTGAACGATGTAGGATCGTATCAAAGTATACCTGTATTCCCTGTGTAAATTTATATTCATGACAAAGATGCAGATAACATATATTTTTTTCTTTTACTTTACCCTGTATGTCCAGATAAGACTGATCCGGGATCAGCATATAGAAACGCTGTCACAATGGTGGCAGATATGGGCTATGGTATCCATGCACTTTTGTTTGTTACAGACTGTGCACAGTTTTTTTTTTTTCGTGGTTTCGGTTTTAAGTTTGATCTCTGTGATACTGAATGACAAATTGTCTTATAATAGAACCCCTGTCAGTATCTCGGGAACTAAGCCTTTTTTCAGTGAGGAGTGTATTTTTATTTTTGGTGAGGATGTCTATGTATGCATGGCTTTGTCATAGATCCTTGGTGTGGCAGTTGCTTGTTGTACCACTGACTTCCTGACAGAGGATCCTAAAGTACATGTAGCTGCTTGCCCCTTCAAGAGAGGACATTTATTACACGAGGCAGTATTCAAAGAGTATTCACAAATTTCAGTGTCTGACAATGTCGATATTAAATATCAACTGCATCATCAGGATAGGAAGCATAAAGAACATTAATTTCTTCTTAGACGTACAGGAAAACGTACTGATACTCCTCTTCATGAGCCTACGTCAGAATATCGAAAACCCATATCATCGAAACCTGTTTCATTGAGATGACAGTATTGAATCTTCACTTGCGCGAAACCTTAAACCAGGTGTGTCCAATTGTCCTACTCTGGAGGCAGTTAGTTGTTTGTACACCCAAAAGCCTCTGAAGCTATCACTTCAGACTCATGGGTGTTAGTCATTTCTAGAAGTTATTCAATTATGTTTTTAGAACTTCTAAATTTAATATCTCTCGTCTTCCAGACATTCCACGCCATCAGAGATGGGAAGCAGCAGTCGAGATTCAGAAGCTGCTTACAAAATGAGTATTCCAAGAGGTCCCACCAGATCAACAATCTGGAGTCTACTCAAGATTCTTTTTGTTTCCAAAGAAGAAGAAGAAGCACTTCAGGCCAAAATCGAATTTGAATAGGCTCAGTCCCTTTGTAAAACAGACCAAGTTCCGGATGGTAACTGTACAGTTCATTTTATCTCTGCTCAAGAAGGTCCACTAGATGTGCTTTATTGACATCAGGGATGCTTGTGATCACATAAATATAGAGAGGAAGGAGGTTTCTGCACTTTCGGGTAGGTGCCATTCATTATCCTTTCATAACATTGCCATTTGGTGTCATCACTGCCCTCCCTGGGTGTTCACCAAATGCATGGCAGTTGTAGCAAGCCTGGCTGTGGCTCCAGAGGTTTCAGGTTTTTCATTACCTGAACAATAGGCTGCTAACCACTCCCACATGAGCATCGGGGCCAGGGACACATTACTCCAGCTGTGCAGTTCTTTGGGGATCACAGTCCAACTACCAGAAGTCAACTTTTCAGCCAGTTCAGTCACTGGAATTCATAGGTTGCCACTTGGGCACTTTTTCAGATAGAAAAGGTTCTGACATCCAGAATTTCGAGTCTACAGTCTTGGGCAGTATCCTTGCTTTCTTACAAAAGGCTGCAGCCACAATTCTGCTGAAGCTGTTGGGACACATGGCTGATTCCATTGGTCTGGTCCTCTAGCCAGATATGTGAGGGCTCTGCAGTGGACTGTGGCAGTACAGTGATCTTATGTAACACATCCCATGTACTGTCCCATAATTCTGACGAGCATATGTCAAGATCAGGTCGGGCAGTTGCTGGAGTCTCTCTATGTCCAGTGGAAACTGTTTGTGTCCCCTCCCTTCTGGCCACATTCATGACAGATGCCTTCCTTCTGGGGTGTTGGGGGCATTTGAAGGAGTCAATGACAGTGTCTTGGAGAGGAGGGCAGTTCTCCTGGAATTTACAGGTTTTTCAGGACATTCTCCCAAGGGTTGTAATTTTAGTCCAGACAGTCATGTCTTTTGCTTGGTATTTGAACAAAGGGGGAACACTATCGTATCCTGTTTGTTGGGAGGCCATGAGGGTCTGGCAGTGGGCGATTTCATCCCAGTGGTTTCTGATCACACTGCATATCCTGGGGAGGTCCAAGATTTTGACAGACAGTCTAAGCAGGAACAATCTTCCTCACAAGTGGTCTCTGAATTTGAGAGTCACTGCTTTGATGTTTTGGCATTGTGGCACTCCATGTTGTATTCTGTTAGTATCCCCACTCAGCACCAAGTACAACAGCTAATATGTCTTAGTTCCTTCTCAGGAGCAGTCATCCAGGGATGCTCTTCCATATGCTTGGCTTCTGGATCTCTTATATGTTTACCTTCTGACCCCTTTGATCATAAAGTTTCTTCAGAAGCCTACACACTCAGAGCAACTGTAATCCACATAGCCCCCTTTTGGCCTCATCAGCTTTGGTTCCCCCTTCTCTGGGCTCTTCTGAAGCACCCTCCTTGGGTGATGGATCCCCTTTTGGATGTTATCTCCCATCCCAATGACCTGGATCTGCCCCATCTCCAGACACTGTAGCTAACCACATGGTTCCTCCAGTTCCCCTGATGGCCAGGAATCTCAAGTTTTCTAGCAGTGTGGTGTATATCCTATCCTCCTCCCAAAGGATGTCTAAGTCGAAGGTGTATACTAGTAAGTGGAAGCATTTTGCTGTTTGGGCTGGTTCTTAGGGTTTTGATCCCTTTTCAGCTCCCTTGGAGACTGTCCTAAATTTTCTCGTGGGTTTGTTTAATTCTGGTTCCAGTTATTTTATGATTAAAATTCAGTTGGCAGCTATTTCCAGCTTTCACTTTGGCAGGGATATAATGTCCCTTTGGCTGCTGTAAAGATTTCAAATGCCTTTCTTAAAGGTACTTTCTTGGCTACATCCTTGTCTTTGGGACCCTGTTCCACTATGGGATTTGCCTTTCATATTGCAGGGGCTTGCAGGCCACCCATTTGAACCTGCTGCTACCATTGATTTGACTCTTTTAGTTTGGAAAATGCTGTTTTTGGTACCTGTCACTTCTGCCAGACACATGTCTGTGGTGCAGGCCGTGTTTTCTGCCCTGACATGTTTGGTTTTCTTTAATGACAGGGTGCTTCTTAATAGAGTAGTGAGAGACCTGGGAACACAAGTTGATTATGACCTCAACTTCAACCACCATTTGTGCACTGTGGTGAGGAAGAGATTCTGTGTCGCTCACCTAATTAGCAAAGGCATTACCTGAAGAGCAAAAGAGGTTATAACTCCCCTGTACTTGTTCCTCATCAGACCTATTATTGAATATAAAGCTCCCTTTTGTATGTACCATACCAGACACCTGCAGCAGCTTGAGAGACCTCAGAAATTTCTGACTAAGAAAATTCAGGGTCTCCAGCACGTCTTATATGGACAGACTGAAGTTGCTGTCACTGTACTCAGTAGCATATTGACTACTTAGATGCGACTTATGTCTAGTTTACAAGGCTATCCCTGACCCAAATGTAATGGAAATGCTGCACATCCATAAGTCAAAAGGGACTAGAGTCACCCATTCCAGGGACCTCAATCTAGCCTGCGACATAAACAGGACCTGCTGGAGAGACAGATGCATCTCCCAGAGGTTGCCAACCCTCTAGAATAGGCTTCCAGTCCATATCAAGCAGAGCAACTCCATGCCCCTGTTTAAGCGCAACCTGGATGACTGGATAGGAAACCATAAATTTCTGCTGGGGATTGCCCCGGCTTCTCTCCTAGACATGGGTAGGCCTTGCGAGAAAAACACTGGGCATAGACAATGTTTCACATCTAGTATTATATTGGGATTTAACGGCTGGACTTGTAAAGATCCTTGTTTCAGTAGCCTAGTAACATGCTATGAACCTACAAAGATTCCTCTTCTCTCCCCTAAGGTGGCTACTGAGAATAATTTGAATCAAGCTATTAACCTTTGTGTTTTTCCATGATTTTGCCAGCAAGGGTGAATATTTGCTCACATTCAAAACTCAATGCAATCTTACAAGGGACGGCAACATCCATCCAAACCCCGGCCCTACCCATCTAGTTGGCTCTGGCCCCACCACCTCTACTACCACCAGCGCGTGAACCTTAAGTAGACCTACAAACTCACTCCTGGTCAGTCACCTAAACATTAGAAGCATAAATAATAAGGTCCATCACGTGCATGCCTTCTTAGATTCACACTCCCCGGATGATATACTATGTCTTACTGAAACCTGGCTAAAACCATCAGCATCAGATAATGAGGTTATACCCCCAGGTTCTAATATACTCAGGCTAGATCGTACTACTAGGAAGGGCGGAGGGATAGCCGTACTATATAAACCAACTCTAGATATGACCTCTGACTCCTCTTAATCTCCCCATGCTGATAATGCTGAAATTCTCATCACTAAGTTTCATATTAACAAAAACAAAAGTATAAAGATCATCTGTGTACATTCCTCCAGGTAACAATGTTAGCACTCTCGAAGATATCCTTTCATGGCTGTCTAGTAACTACCCCCAAGAAATCATTGTTCTAGGTGATTTCAACATCGACTGGAAATCTTGTTCCCCCAGAAACTCCCTCTATCCATGTAAATCTACATGGATTTACACAGATCATTTCCTCCCCCACTCGGATAAGTAAACCTAACCATAAAGATAGTACCCTAGACTGGATACTCATTAATAGCCATCCCCATATGTACAGGGCCGGGACCCTACCTGAAGATATAAGTGATAATGTTCTTACCTACATAATACGGCATAAAACTGACATCCGCTGTCAACCTACTTATAAGACAATTAGGAACAAGAAACACTTCAATCCTATTAATTTCCAAAATGAGCTCAAAGCTTGTAATTGAACAGCACTAAAACATCTCCCACTTGAAGCCGTATTATACGTCAACACCAAATTCCTAGCCATCCTTGATGCCCATGCACCTCCTCGCTCTGTCAGGACTAAAACAAAGTTGCACCATGGCTTTCAAAGGAAACCAGATGAAAGATCTTACTGAGAGACCAAGCCTGCACCATGTGGCGCACCACAAAAATCCCCCGTAGATCAACTTAGATATAGACAACTAAGGAATGAAACAAAAAAAAAAAAAATCTATCACGTTAGATAAAAAAAAAACTTTTACTGTAATTTTCAACAGATGCACCAAAACAAACCATAAAAGTTTTGGAGAGGTATAAATAAGCTCCTTCACCCAGGACAAACCACCACCCCACTCCCTCGTCTGCCGTCCAAAAACCTCCTGAGGACAATGCCTTCAATAGTTTCTTTACAGAAACTATCCAGTCACTAGCTAGCAAACGATCTCCCACTTGCTCCACTCTAAATAACACTACACCTAGTTCTCCACTCTCCTTCAGCTTTCAACCAGTTTACACATCACTTATCCAATCCCTTACCAAGAAACTAAAACCAGCTACCCTTGCTGCTGATCTCTTCCCTGCAGAATACCTACTAAAAGCTGCAGATGCCATAGCATACCCTAACTCTATCCTAATCAATAGAACGTTATCAGAAGCCTCCATCTGGAAGATATCCCACGTAATTCCTCTCCATAAAGGAGGCAGCTATACCGAACTGTCAAATTATAGACCGAAAGCTATTCTGTCACCCTTAGCTAAAGTTATGGAGAAGTGCATCCATAAACAACTTCTGAGCTTCCTTGTTCGGAATAATATACTGGCTAACTCGCAACATGGCTTTGGACCGTTCCATAGTACCACCACTACCCTTCTCTCCTTCTCTAATGTTATAAGTCAAAACCACAACAACAATATGATTTGCTCTGCCCTCCTTCTTGATCTCTTGAAAGCATTTGACATGGTTGATCACTACCTACTCATACACACACTTAAAGCTATTCCCCTAGATGCCCAGGCTATCCAGTGGTTTCAGTCTTACCTGAGTGGTAGACAACACACTGTACTATGGCAGGACAAACTATCGTCCCTTCTACCTAACATCCTAGGAGTTCCCCAGGGCTCTATATTAGGACCCCTCCTATTCTCTATCTTTATCAACGACCTACACACGGTCATCTCAGCAGTAACCTGCATTCAATATGTGGATGACTCCACTTTGATCTGCTCTTCCACCTCGCCTATAGGCCTGCAGACACTATCTCAATATGTTTTTTATACTGTCGAAAACTGGCTCCTTAATTGATGTCTCCTACTCAACCCTAACAAGACCAAACTACTGCTTTTCTCCCCCACTCGTAAGTCTTCCTCACTTACCTTTACTATAAAATCTAGCAATGGCACTACCATCGCTCCAGATACCTGTACTAAACTTAGGTGTTATAGTCGGCAATAGCCTGAAGTTTGATCTACACATTAATCAAACTATTAAAAAAGTTAATAAAAAACCTATCTCTCTATACAAGATCAAACCATTCCTCAGTCCTCTAGCTAGAACTGTGATTTTCTGCACACATCTACTTTCCACCCTCTTCTACGCCTCCCCTCTTTTCAGAATATTAAGTAAGACCGACCTCAACAAACACTCCAGCTGCTATAATCACATAGCTAGATTTGCCACTGGAGGAACATACAGAACACACCACTGTCTGAACCTAAACCTACTAGCTTGGCTTGAATTGCCTAGTCAACTTCAATACAGTCAGCTAATCGTAGCATATAAAATTCTCTACCAGCCTTATAATATGCCTGCACTTACTAATATTATCACCCCTTACAGCAACCTCAAGGCACTCAGCTCATCCAGCAAATTACTAGTTCAAACTCTCAAAACCAGTAACTCGGCTGGCAACTCTCTGTAGGCAAATTATGGAACTTGCTTCCTGCTAAGCTTACTTCAGAAACCTCTCTAACGCAATTCAAAAAAAGTTTAAAACAGTACCCGAAATGGCAATGGCTATGCCCTTGCTCCAGTCCTAACTCTTACAATAGAAACACATGCTAATTGCAACTTCTACCCTCACCTAGACTGCTTCCTAATCTCTAGGGAGGTAAAGATACTGAGTTATGTATGATAGATGGTATCACTTTTACTCCTTTGACATGCATATGTATAATGCTCCTCACTCCTCCAGCTAGAACTGTGATTTTCCGCACACATCTACTTTCCACCCTCCTCTATGCCTCCCCTCTTTTACTTTCTGTATGCATGCTATATGTATATTTTATGTATGTATGTTGCATATGTAATAATGCCCTAATTTTTCTGTATGTATGCTTTATGTACATTTTCTGTATATATGTTGCATATGTAACAATGTTCAACTTGTAATATTTTCTGTATGTACATTGGAGCTTTTTTCCCTGGGCCTCCGCTGAAACTGGACATGTATCCAGTTGGACTATCTTGGCCAACAAATGTAAAATAAATGAAATAAAATTACCTTGATGTACATAGTGAATTGAGATTTTGCCTGCATAGAAAACAAATCTTTAAGGAGCTCTAAATAATTGATCTGCTGTAATTTTCATTATTCCTTTTTCAACTTGTGGGTTTCGGATCTGACCTCGTATCTGATTTGGCCGCTTTCAAAAGCTTAGGCTCCGAAGCTTGAGATCCTCCTTTAACCATTAATGCCTCACACCACCCCTGGTTACCTCAGATCTTGTTTGCTGCTTTTAGTAGAAGAATCACAGTCTGCTGACTCGAGCTTCTTGGGAGAAAATTTTTCCTTCAGTGTTCAGCTAAGTGGTTTCTGTTTGTGTAGTTTCCCTTACACTGCTTATATCTAGTTATCTATGTATATCTGTATCAATTTATTTGTATGTGTATATATATATATATATATATATATATATATATATATATATATATAGGTCTCCTTCAAAGGAATGAAATTGCAGAACATCGAACCTCTGATCACCGAGGACCAGTGGATCGAAGTTCTGAAATATCAAACCTTGTGAATGGCGATTCCCGTACAGTATGGAGCAGGAACTTTACCATTATTTTACTGTAGTGGAATCTCTGAGTTTGTATATGTGAGTAGCAGGGGGTCTACGGGGTGTGGGTAGGCATGCCCCCCCTACAAAAACATGAAATACAATGTTTTCACTTTTTAGATTTTTATTTTCTTAGGTTCAATATTTCAGAACTTTGATCCTCTGGTCCTCTATGATCAGAGGTTCAATGTTCTGCAATTTCCCCCTTTGAAGGGGACATATATATATATATATATATATATATATATATATATATATATATATATATATATATATATATAAAATGTGTGTGTGTAAAGAAAGATCTGATGTTATCAGTTTCATTATTCATCACAACTGAGTCTTGGATCCGATCAAGAACTTTACAGTCTAGATTCAAGGCTCGAGCTCCTCCCATCTCCCACAATCCCCTTCTGCCTACCAACCCTCGGATCTTGTTTGACCCATTTAGCAATGGACGTGATTCCTGGCTCACAGCTGTTAAGGAAGTCTTTTTTCAGCTAATTGGAATTTGTTTTTCTGTCTAGGTTAAACCTGTTTTTTCCTCCTGCTCCCTTTTCAACTTTTGGGTGTTAGCCTAGTAAATTTTCCTTTCCCTTTTTCAACACTTGGTGCCTTTTTCTGTTCTTCCTCTTTTCTGTCAGTCCCTCTTCCCATTAGTGTAGCTGTAGGGCTGTTTAGGGGGTTTCTTTCTGCTGTTTTGGTCTCTGTGGTCTTCGAGAGTTAAGTGGTTCTCTGTCCTTCTCGTGTGTGTGTGTGTGTGTGTGTGTGTATGAAAGGGAACTATGTCAGAGAGAGGCAAGCCTGCTGGCTTCAAAAGATGCTCTTGTGGGCATAAGTCTAACTGATGCCCACAAAAAATGTGTTTGTATGTGGTCCGACCACCTTGAGGCTGAATGCACTGTGCTGCATTCAACCCTCAGGCGTTGGTGGAACATCGCAACAAATTGTTGATTAAAGGCATGACACAAGGGGGTCCTTTTGTTTCGGGCTGTCCCTCTTCTAGCGGCCTGAAAGATCATAAGGGGAAAGCTAACTCTGCCTCCCCAGGGACTTCTGCACCTCAAGAACAGCCCAGAACTCTGATCAGAGTTATTTGAATCCAAAGCTGTCTTAGACCGTTTTGGATCTGAAGGTGCAGGAACCTTCTTCAGGTGCCAAGGTCTCCTTAGATCAGAGACCCACAAATCTGAGTACCGCTACCACAGATCCAATGCCTCCCACAGATCTAAAGCAAGTGGGTCTGACAGGGTCAGATCCAGAGTTAGTTATCCTAGGTTCCCCATCAGGATCTTCTCGGGATCTGAGGTGTTTAGCTTCTCAACACAGGAGTCATTCCCCACATTGGGAACATCATAAAGTGGTGGTAAGCTCCAAACAGGCTTCCCCTTCTAAGTCTACCCGTTCCTCGGCCTCTTCCAGATCCTTCATGAGCTTCTTGCTTTCTGATATGGGCTGGATGATGCGAAGCTTCCTCAGGGCCTAGATAGAGATGTGCCTCCTAGCGTCTCCAGCCCATTTGGGCTTGGGGAGACCCCCAGCTCCTAGATTGTCTTCTCCTCTTCTGATCCCAGAGGTTTTGGAATCCTAGGTTCCAGGTTTGTCTAGGGAGATGTCAGCGAATCAAGAAATTCCAGTTTTCCTGATTCCTCCAAGGCCCCTGAACAGCTCTATCCCATTTACTTCGGATCAGAGCCGGTTTTGGCCCCAAGAGATTGGGGCTGGATCCCTGGGGAGTGGTTCTGGTCCTGTCGGATCGATCCCTCTCTTTGGGAGCTTCAGCCTTCGACAGCACTGGGCTGATACTGTCCGGAGGGCCGGGACTCAGGGTGGGCTCTGTGCCATCTTCCCTTGTGGTTTTGGCTATGGGGAACAGGGACAAAGTCTTCTCTAGTCCTTTGGCTTTTTAGGTGGTACAGAGAACCTTTCCCATGTCTGGAGCAGCATCTTCCCCACCACCGGGAATCTCAACCCGTCACTATCAGGAGCCCTGAGCCCATTCGTCCTGTCCAGGGTCAGCCCTCCCCAAGACAGCCTTCAGGCTTCCAGAACCCCAGGGTTTCCCCTCTCTTCAGAGTCCTCTCCTTTACCCCTTACAGAAGAGCCACCTTGAAAGAGACAGTGCAAGAGGAAGCACTCCCCCATGGAGTCCCTCACAGAGGACACAGATTTTGATGAAGGGGACAGGTCCCCCAGATCTCCACCAGACAACATCTCTTTTGGAGACAATATGGGGCTGTTGAAACAGAAAAGCAGATGGTCCACCCAGTCCCAGTCTTCGGAGGAATCTGTGTTCTTGAAGGCTTTTGATATGGGTCCATCTACTTTCTGGGCCCTTCACTGCAAATGAGCTTGTTGACCTCATCATGTGCAGGGCATGGAAGGAACCTGACACTGTGGAACTGGTTCTTAAGAAGGGTGACAAGTTCTTGAGCCCTCCTGCAGGCAGAGCGCACTGGAGCAAGGGCGTGCCAGTCAATGCTATTGTGGTTGCTGATGTCACTAAAAAGGAGCTGGCTGAACAGAGCTCCAACTCCATCCCTTGAACCGAGAGTCTTGGGTGCTCGACAGACACGGGAAGCGCGTTTACACTTCAGCCATGTTTGGTCTGAGAGCCCTAAATTACTTGGCACATTTTACCCACCTCCAAAGGGATCTGGTTTCCAAACTGACCAAATCCCTTTCAGAGTTGATGCCAGTGGAGAATCTGAAGCAGGAATCTTCCAGGCTCACCATTGTTTCAGCTGTTTTCTAATTCCTCGATAAGGTTGATCTCCAATGGGGTAGATGATGCCGGTGCAGGCATTGCCTTGTGACATCATGCTTGGATGCGGTTATACGAGTTTGTGGTGCCCTTCAAGGCATCTATTACTAATGCCTCCTTTGATGGTTCATTGCTCTTTGGATCATCAGTCAAAGAAACCTTAACCTGCAGTAAGCAGGAGGGGAAGACACTTGGCAGTCTGGATCAGGTTTTCTACACCCCAAAGGACCTTTTCTAGAAACCAAAGGGGGAGTAAGAAGCTCTGGTTCTGCAAGTCACAGAGTTCCTTCAAAGATGCTTCAAAGGATTCCTCTTCCAGAGGCAAGGGAAGAGGATTCAATGGTAGACTCCACCCTAGAGACAGAGGGGGTCCTCAGAATCAGGGCTCCAGGGAACCTTTTTCTAAGAAGCCCTTTCAGTGTTCCTGAGGCGTTGCCCAACTGCCCTGCCCTGAAGGCAGTAAGCGGTAATTTTTCATTGCATCCAAATGACTGGGCGCCTATAAGAAATGATCAATGGGTACTCCAGATTATTTCCAGGGGCTATTGCATTCTCTTTTTCCAACCCCTACCAAATTGCAAGAAGGTTCTCCCTTACATGCCACCCAATCAGAGAGAACTGGCCCAAAGAGATGTCTTGGCACTTTTAGAAAAAGCCATCCAGGAGGTCCCAGCAGGACAAAGAGGATCTGGAACTTATTCTCACTTCTTTTTGATGCCAAAGAAGACCAGGGACCTACATCCTATTCTCTACCACAGTAAACTAAACTCATCTGTCAAGAAGTCGAAGTTCTGGATGTTCACTGTTTAGTCCATCCTGCCTCTGTTGCAGAAGGATGATTGGATGTGCTCCATAGACCTCCAGGATGCCTACTGTCAAGATAGACAAGCACTTCCGGAGGCACCCGCACTTCCGGATCAGAGTCTATTATTTCCAGTTCAGAGCTCTACCATTTGGACTCACCACAGCCCTAAGTGTGTTTACCAAATGCCTGGCAGTCATTGCAGTTCACCTGAGGCTTCAGGGATTTCTCTCGGAGCAGAGAACTTGGGGAGCTCAGGGATCCTCTATCCTGGTAATTTTAGCTTCGGGAGGACTGCCTTCATTGTGTCTGGCCCATTATGCTTTCAAGGTGGTGGAGAGGGTTTTGTCCATGCCCAGGAGATCCTCAGCTCCCACTCTTTTGGATCCACATCTCAACTCCTTGGAGACTGTTTATGAGACCTCACCACTGCCTCCCTCCTGACAGCCTGCCCAGCAAAGCCTGCAAGTGCTTCCACCTTTGGAACCCCAGATCTCTTCTGACGTCTCCCCAGAACGCCCCATTGAGGAGATTCCCCAGAAGAGAAGGAGCAAAATTACGCATCTGGATTCCCTAGAGGAATCCATCATCGAAGACAATGATTTCAAGGAACGGGAAGGGTCCCTCAGATCTCCACCTGAGGATGTCTCCTTCAGAGGCATCTTGGAAATCCTGCACCAAAGAGGTGGGTGGTCTTCCCAAAACCCTACCCCAGAGGAAACTGTGTTCTTGGAGGCCTTTGGGTCTGGTCTGTCTACATTTTGGGAGTCTCCCTGCTGATGCACTCATTGATGTGGTATATCAAGCAGGGCTTGGAAGGATCTAGACACAGTAGAACCTATCCCCAAGTGTGCAGGCAAAATCCTCACTGCTTCCCCTGACTGACCCCATTGTACTAAAGGAGTCCTGGTAGATGCCATGGTTGTTGCGGCAGCCACTAAGAAGTAGATGGCCCAAGAAAGCTCCACTGTCCACCCCCTTACAGAGATTCAGAGGCCATGGACAGATTCGGTAAGAGATTTTACATGCACTCTATGAGCTTTAAACTACCCTTCCCATTTTACTAGGCTACAGCAGGATTTAATCAAAGAACTCTAGCTCAGTCCCAGAGTCCATGTCTGATGAGGAGAGGAAATCCTTCTCCAAATTGGCCACTCTCCAATCAATACCAAAAAAGACAGAGGATCTCAGGCCCATCTTGGATCTGAAATCCCTGAACAAGTCGATAAAACACAAAGTTCAGGATGGTCATGGTCCAGTCCATTCTAAATTTCTACCTTATTTGAAAATGGATGACTGGATGTGCGCAGTAGACTTGAAGGATGCATACTACCACATCAAGATGAACAGGTGCTCCGAAAATATCTACGCTTCAGGCTGGGAGCTTGACATTTTCAATTCAGAGCACTTCACTTTGGTCTCACCATAGCCCCCAGGGTGTTCATGAAATGCATGGCGGTAGTTGCAGCTCATCTCGGACTGCAAGGATTCCACATTTTTCCGTACCTAGATGACTGGCTTCTAACCGCTCCAGTGAGATATCTACTCACCCAAGCTAGACACTATCTGTTACAACTAGCTGCTACCTTGGTCATAACAATCAATGTGCAAAAGTCACAGCTTTAGCTAGTTCAGTGCATAGATTTCAAAGGGGCTCATTTGGATATGATCAAGACCTCAAGACCTTGGCTTTCCTTACTTTGGACAGGATTTTAAACCTAAGACTACGTCAGACAGATTTTGGCAATCCCAGTTCCTTCGGTAAAACTAGTACTCAGTGTCCTGGGATCCATGACTGCCACCATAGGTAGGTACTAGGATATCTGTCCAAGGGCATTTATAAGCCTAGCTGGAATGTTTTTACTTTCGCTGCCCCCTTAGATTAGTTCCCTGTGCCTCTGTCCAGCAGAGCCACTGAAGTGATCCCCGGGGTAAACTTCATGATGTTCGTGTTATACTGCTGCAGTCATTACACTTGGGTTATCCTGCCATCAGGCGGTCCCGCAGTCGGCTAGAGTTCCAAAGTCTTGGTCCGGCGTCAGTTGCTGTCGCTTCTTACCTGATGTCAGTGCGCCAGGGGTATACAAGATGCATCCGACGCCATTTTCTTCAGTCTTTCTTGCCGCGCGGTGCGCGAAGCAAAAGCAGTTCGCAAGTGTCGGTCGGCCGACTCCTGAGATTTTCGAAGTCAAATTTCAGATCCGAAGTCTTCAATAAAGCTAAGTACCCTGTTGGGGAAACTTTTTTCCTGCCTCAGACCGATGTCAGAAAAAGTTAATAATTGTATTTCTTGTAGAAAGCAAATACCTCATAAGGACTTCCACTCTTACTGTATTCCATGCCTAGGCCCTGATCACGACGTCACTAGTTGTCGGTTTTGTGCTAGATTTAACAAATGCAGTATAAAATGACATTTTGATTTTGCTTTGCACTATTTTGGCCGTAGGTTCAATTATACTATGCCGCCGGATCAATCGACGACCGCAATTCTCAAAAAACGCAAAGACAAGGATAAGGACAGGCATCCGAGGTTCAAAACTGACGACGAAGCCTCTTCTAGGCCAGTTGCCGGTTCGTCTGTTCTCAGTGAGGCGCTTTCGCAGCCCCTGACACCCGCTACCTCAGAGCCACAGGCCGCCTCTGACTCCCACGTGGAGACAACTAGGCCTCTGGAAACTCAAGGTATTGGGCCTACGGAAACTAATCTCTCAGATGGGTCCAGAGCTGCTGAGCAGGCATCAGCTTCTGAGGGTGTTTTCAGACCTTCACAACTTACCATTAAAGACAAAGAAGCAAGTACAGAGTTCTCCTGTACAGTCCTCCATGCCTAAGAAACAGATGCTTAAAATGGCCGAAGACCTCATTACTCTAATCAGGGGTTCCCATCCCCCTCCTGAGAAAAGGCCTAGGCAGGATACAGACTGTGATTCCTCTGCTCAGGTTTCTATTTCCTCTGATTCCTCTTCAGACCAGGGATTCTCTCTATCCCCCTATGAGGACTCTGATGCTGAAGAATCTATCCCTTCAGCCTCCTTCTGAGGATTATTCTTTTGGGGAAACTTTACATACTATGAGGGAGCATTTCCATTGGGAAAGTCAGGATTATTCAGAATCCAAGAAAAGGCTCCGGGACTTCCTTTTATTGCCTCAGCACAGGCCCCTGGCTATTCCGCCTGTGAGATATTGTGGATGATGTGTTCTCTGAATCCAGCTTATCTCCTGATTCTTTGCCCCCTGCACCAGCCAAGCCAGATAGGTATTATAGAGTCCCTGACTCTCACAAGTTTCTTTATAAAAACCCCTCTGCTGACACACAAACAATTTCCCAGGGTCCCAAAGGGGTTAAGGCTTCCATTGCAAAAAATCCAGTCCCCTCTGACAGAGATTCTAGAGCATTGGATAGATGGGGGAAGAAAGTTTACACTTCTGCAACTTTAGCAGTAAGGGCTTTAAATTGCCAGTTTCACATGCTTAAGTACCAACAATATTTAATGACTCAGTTAAAACAGAAAATGCTTGCAAGCTCAGAAGCTCCTGACTATAAAGAAATGCAGGATTTATTGCATGCAGTGGAACAAGTGGGAAAACATACTCTACAATGTGGTTTTGATTCTTTAGAGGCCTCTTGTAGAGCCGCAGTTGCAGGTTCTGTGATTCGAAGACATACTTGGTTAAAAAAACAGAGTTTACCTGATCATGTTAAGGCAAAATTATTGGATGCTCCTTTACAGCATGATACGTTGTTTGGTGTTAAGGCAGAAGAGGTGTTAAAGAAAATGGAGGATAAAGCTAAATCTATACAAACAAAGATTTCTTACAGGTACAGCCACCTCGATTTAGCAGAAATTGGCCTACAAAGAATTGGTCCTTTCCAGAGTCAGACAGGCCACAGAGAGGCAGATACAGACACCCAAGAGGCAGATCTCAACCCCAAGGCTCTAACAGACAACGACAGTGGGGTACTTCAACCCCAAAAGGAGGTGAGGACAGGTCTCAACCTTATAGGAAACAGTCCCTATGACTTCCCCCTTCGTATGCCAAGCATTACACTTTTGGCAGCACACTTAGAGGGAAAATTAGCACTTTTTACTCAAATGGATTCTGAATATTGTGTCTCAAGGTTACAGGTTCCACTTTCACACTTTACCAAGGATAAAAGGAATGCCAAACCTGCCACAAAATCAATAGGCAGAGCCTCAAAAACAAATTTCAGCCCTCATGGACATGAGAGCTATTCAGAAGTATCACAGCAGGAACAAGGACAAGGATTTTACTCAAGACTCTTCCTGGTCCCCAGAAAGGACAAAGCCTGGAGACCCATACTAGACCTTTCAACTCTATATACTTACCTGGATGTTCCGAAATTCAAAATGTTGACACTACAGCAACTTCTTCCCATGCTGGGCAAGAAGGCTTGGCTTGTTACTCTGGACCTCAAAGAGGCATGCCTGCATGTCCCTATCAGACAAGATTGCAGAAGATACCTCAGCTGGTACAATGCACTACCAATTCTCTGCACTGCCCTTTGGTTTATCCACTGCGCCCAGGGTCTTTACAAAGTGCCTGGCACCAGTAATTGCATTTTGAAGACAAAAAGAATTCAAATATATCTATACCTGGACGACTGCCTCATTCAAGCAGAGAGAAAGGACATTCTTCTAAAGCATCTGGCGTTTGTAAAAAGGTTGTTAATTTCTCTAGGGTACAGAGTAAATGAAAAGAAGTCAAAACTAGTGCCCTCACAACAGATAATATTCCTGGGTGCCAGCTTAAATACAACAGCCCAGATGGCTTATCTCATGCCAGACAAACAAGGACAACTGACTCAATATTTTCAATTACTGGCAAAAAAGTCCCATCTCCCTGCAAGAAAAATTCTGCAGGCCCTGAGATTCATGGCATCCTGCATACTACTAATTCCATATGCCAGACTGCATATGAGGAAATTACAATGGTACCTAAAAAGTGTTTGGACTCAACACGCTCACAGTTTAGAAGCAGTTATACCAATAATTCCCTGCCTACAACAGGAGTTTCGATGGTGGGCACACGCATGTCACCTCAACAAGGGTCAGCCTTTCACTCTACCCACAGCCAGGCAGACTAACAACAGATGCTTCGGACTACACCTGGGGAGCACACATGGCAGGAAAATGTATTCAGGGCAAGTGGACCACAGACCAAATGCATCTTCACATCAATCAAAAAGAGATGTCTGTTCAAAATGCCCTAACAGCTTTCAAGGACCTTCTGCATCCAGGGCAATTACTATTAAAAACAGACAACACCATAGTAATGTGGTACATAAACAAGCAAGGGGGCACTCATTCTTATCCCCTATGCAGGCAAGCCATGACCTTGTAGAGCACAGCTCTAACTTATCAAGTTCATCTACAAGCACAATTCCTGCCAGGAAGGAAAAATACTCTGGCAGACGATCTAAGCAGAAATATCATGGACCCTCACGAATGGAAATTGAATCCACAAATCTTCAGCATGGTAATGCAAAAATGGGGATGCCCAGACATAGATATTTTTGCCTCCCCACTGAATTGCCAACTACAAAAATTCTGCACAAGGACTTGCCAGACACAAGCATGGAAAGTGGATGCTCTTTCGTTCAGCTGGAAAAGCCTAAAAGTTTATGCCTTCCCACCACTGCCTCTCCTTTCAAAGGTACTCCTAAAAGCCAGACAAGAAAAACCACAGATGATCCTGATTGCTCCAGACTGGCCACGCCAGCACTGGTCCCCAATCTTAAAGAACTTAGCTCAAGGCCCACCATGGATTTTGCCTCAAATTTCACACCTTCTGACACAACAAAACAATCAGATCCTGCACGGTCAGCTCAAGACCCTAAACCTGGCTGCATGGCAGATTCATTAGTCAAACAGGCAACACCTCTCTCTAAAGCTGTTATGGGTGTCATTTTGGAGGCCAGGAGGCCTAGCACCCGGAAATCTTACTCAGAAAATTGGAAAAGATTCTGTGCCTGGAACCAGGCACAAAGCCTTGACCCTCTTGTCCCAAACATTCCTCAGATTTTACAATACTTAACTGAGATGGTGTACAAAGGCCTATCCTTCTCATCAATTAAGATCCACGCCTCTGCCATTTCAGCACATTACAACATGGATCCTCCTTTATTCTCTCATCCCTTGCTAAAGCAGTACCTCAGAGGGACTAAAAACATAAGACCGCCCCGGAGAGCACCAGCACCAACTTGGGACCTCAATTTTGTTTTGGAAAAACTGACCCTGCCACCTTTTGAGCCAGCCAATACAGCCAATCTAAAATTTTTTCATGGAAAACAGCTCTGCTCCTGGCAGTAACTTCAGCACGAAGAGTCTCAGAGCTACAGGCATTAATGGCAGTGGAACCTTTTATAATTTTTCATCAGGACAGGGTTTCTTTAAGGACAAACCCTACCTTCGTGCCAAAGGTGGTATCTAGTGTGGCTCTTAACCAAAGCATCCATTTGCCAACTTTTTATCTAAACCCCCAGAATAAAGGGGAGAAACTTCTGCACTCTTTGGACATACACAGACAGCTACACTTTTATTTGGACAAAACAAAAGCTTTCAGGAAAACTGAGCAACTGTTTGTAGCATATGCTGCAGAATCACAAGGCAAGGCTATCTCAAAACAGACCATCTCAAAATGGATAGGACACTTTATTCATTACTGCTACACACAGCATGGAAAATCAGTCCCCAATAACATTAGGCCACATTCCACCAGAGCAACAGCCACTTCAACAGCCTTTCTCAGAGGAGTACCAACCAAGGAAATTTTGGAGGCTGCAACTTGGAGTTCATTGCACACCTTCACCAAGCATTACCACTTGCCTCTTTACTCTAAATCCAGAGCAGGGTTTGTCATTACAGTTCTGCAAGGCCTCATAGCCAATCCTAACTCTTTATAGACCAGCCACCCAACCTTAGATTTGGGATTCTACCCAAGTGTAATGACTGCAGCAGTGTAACACGATGAACATAGTACAGTTTTGTACCTACCATAAATGTAGATGTTAGCGTGTTCACACTGCTGCAGTCCAGGTTACCCTCCCTCCATCCCCTCTATCCTAGCTGGACTTATCTATACCTTTCTATCCTATACAACCTTTGTGGAGTATTTGCTTGTAACTGAAGGTATTGTGTTTATGTTATATATATGTTTTATTAGCAATATGTATTGCCTACCTACTTGAGGGCACCTGACATCTGGGGCAAGAAAAACTGAAGAAAATGGCATCGGATGCATCTTGTATACCCCTGGTGCACTGACGTCAGGGAAGAAGTGACAGCAACAGACGCCGGACCAAGACTTTGGAACTCTGGCCGACTGCGGGACCACCTGACAGCAGGATAACCCAAGTGTGATGACTGCAGCAGTGTGAACACTCGAACATCTACATTTACGGTAGGTACAAAACTGTAGATGTAATGGGATCCTATCTCGCCTACATTCATAACTGATGGGTTCATCGGCTCAGACTCGGCCAACTAGTATACTAGAACGAAGTCTCTTATTGGCTGGGCTACCCTCTATCCCAGGATGCACCACACCTGCTTCCCCAGATCTCGTTTGCCGCTTTATCAAGCTAGACGTGGTCTCGACTTGGCTGGAGCTAAGTGTATTTTCTTCTTTTTTCTGGTCTTTTGACCTGGGGTTTCCTCATAAATTCAATCAACAGCTGTTTCAACAGCTATTCTTAAGTTTGTGTATTGTTATTGGCATTTTTGTATCTGTTGGTACTTTGGGCAAGGCCCGTTTAAGTTAGAGGGCCTTTGCCCTTCTTACTGGAGTGAGTGTGTTGTCTGTGTTTATTCCTTTTCTTCTCCGGGTAAAGCCCGTTTAAGTTAGAGGGCTTTTGCCCGTTGTTGTGTTCCCTTTGTTGTTCTCCTTGTGAGGTAAATCTTGTGTTCAGAGGGCTCACGCCCCATTCTAGCACTTAAAGTTTTGGTGAAGTACTGTTTTTTGTGTGGCAGTTAGATTGTTCCACTATTCCATCAGTTGTTGGTGAAAATGGCTAAAGAGCAGAAATCTGGTTTTAAAAAGTGCACTAAGTGCAATTATAAAATGTCTATCACGGATAGTCATGCCATTTGCGTTTATTGTTTAGGGCCAAAGCATTTGCAAGAGACATGTAGTGTGTGCCATGCCTTTTCCGCTAGGGTTCTTCAAGAACTTAAAAATAAATTAATCCTGAAGGGCCTTATTAAGCCCTCCTTTGAGGAAGCTTTGGCTTCATCTTCTGCTACTGCTTCTAAAAAGAAAAGGTCATCGGCTCCGACCAGTCCGTCGGAGCCGATTACTAAGAAGCATAAGTCGACCTCTTCTTCCTCGGCTCCACTGACTTCGGAGCCGAGGGTCGAAGGGTCTGCCTCGATGCCTCTTTCCTCGGCTCCATTAGTTTCGGAGCCGCAGGTTGGAGCATCGAGAGGCGAATCACCTCCCTCGGTTCCATTGGTCTCGGAGCCGATGGAGGTGTGCAGCTCAGACTCTTCCCCCTCGGCTCCGAAAGCTCCTTCGGCGCTGATCCTTATTCATACTGTGTCGGATCCGGCGCCGATAGTGTTGGAGCCCTTTCGGAGCCGGTCCCCTACCTTGTCGGAGCCGAGAGAGAAGTCGTCTTGGCCCCTTTCTATTTCCTCTAGATCCTCCAAATTATCTGAGTCGGATTTGGATAGAGTTATTCAGAGGCTTTTCCAGTCTCCGGTTTTCGCAAAAATGGTCTCTGCTCCAGCCCATTCAGCCCCGGAGCCAATCCCCCCCTCGAAGCTTTCGATTCCTCCTCCAACTTCCTCGGAGCCGTTGGAGTCGGTGATGGTGGAGTAAGGCGGAGCCGTACAGTCGGAACCGAGACCCCTTCGGAGTTTATCGGTTCTGACCATTGTTCCTACCCTGTCCTCGGGTTCGGGGTTCGGTACCGGGACTTCCTCAGCTGGGGCCGAGGGGGAACATCTTGGAGCTAGGTGCCTAGTCTTCCCCTCGGAGCATCGGCTGCGGGGATTCCTAGTGCCGTCGTGGTCTCTCGGCCAGTGACCTCCATGGAGTCTGGAGGTCCTGGCTTTGAGGCCATGAGGAGCGCGCTGGCCATGTCCTTGCCGGCTCAGCAGGTTTCCATCTCACCGTCCCTAGACCTAAAGACTGGTGCTTCTGGCATACTGCAGTCCCATGGCAGCGGGGTTCCAGGGCCTGAAGATACCCCCATGGGGGGTTCCCTTCTTCCGGGGGGTCCGTCCGAAACCGCTTCGGATGAGCCTCCACGGAAGAAATTGTGCAAGAGGAAGCACGTGGACTCCCAAGATGAGTCTATCACATCTGACACTGACCTCGATGATGCGGAGGGGTCCCCAAAATCATCTTCGGATGATGTCTCTTTCTCGGATATCCTTGAGATTCTGAGACAGAGAGGAGATTGGCAGGCCAAAACCCCTTCCGCTGAGGAGTCAGTCTTCCTCAAGGCCTTCGGGGCCCAGCCCTCCGCCTCCTGGGTGTCTCCGCCCTTCGATGAGTTACTTGATTTAATTTATCGAAGGGCTTGGGAGCACCCTGACTCTGTGGAACCGGTGCCTGCAAGACCCAACAAATTCCTTTCAGCCCCCCCTCAAAAGGAATTTTTAACGAAAGGAGTTCCTGTAGATGCGATGGTGGTGGCATCTGCCACACAGCAGGACGTGGCAGAGGCTTCAACGTGTATCCACCCTCCTAATAAGGATTCCAGGAGCATGGATAGGTACGGGAAGCGTACCCTTTCTTCAGCGGCCTTTACCTTACGGTCGCTGAATTACCTGTGTCATTTTACTAGGCTCCAAAGGGACCTTCTTAAAGAGCTAGGTGAGTCCCTCACAGGTAATCTACCTGAGGCGTTAGCCCACACTGTTGGCGCCCAGATGACTACCTTATCATCCATTGTGAACTCGTCCATGAGGCTCATCTCGTATGCGGCCGGGGGGGCGAGTAGAGCAGCGGGAACAGGCGTGGCCCTTAGGAGACAAGCCTGGTTACGCTTGTGTTCCTTTGCGGAGGCCTTCAAGTCTTCCTTCACGCCTTTGATGGGTCCTCTTTGTTTGGTCCCAAGGTGAAGGACACACTGACTCGGTGCGAGCAGGAGGGCAAGACCTTGACTGCCGTTGGGGCCCGTTTTTCCGCTCCCTCTAGGCCTTACCCCAAGGCCCAGAGAGGAGGGAAAATGTGGTTCAGGAAAACTCAGAGGTCTTTCCCTACTCCACCCAGTAATCCCCCCTCTAGAGGCAGGGGGGGGGGAATTCGGGAAGACGCCGTCCCAGAGGCGGCAGAGGCCCCCGTAACTCTGGAGACCGCGATTCCTTTCATGGTTCCTCCTACGCTCACCGTCCCTGAGTTGGTGCCTGACTGTGCAGCTCCGGAGCCAGTCGGGGGTCGTTTTGCGGAACACCCACAGGCTTGGGAAGCTATTACCAGTGACCAGTGGGTGCTCCGGATTATTACCGGAGGCTATCTCATTCCCTTCATCAAGCCCCCCCTTCCCTTCAGGGAAATCCCGGACGTGCCACCCAGTCAGCGGGATCAAGCAGCAATAGAGGTTTCAAAGCTGCTAGAAAAAGGAGTCATCCAGCCTGTCCCTGCCGATCAGATCGGATCAGGAACTTACTCAAGACTATTTTTGGTGCCAAAAAAGACAGGGGACTTCAGGCCCATTTTGGACCTCAGTTCATTGAATCGCTTTGTGAAAAGTCCAAATTCCGAATGGTCACTCTTCAGTCCATTCTCCCACTATTGGAGAAGGATGTCTGGATGTGCTGCATAGATCTCAAGGACGCTTACTATCACATTCTGATAAGTCAAGAGTCCAGGAGTCATTTACGCTTCCGCCTGGGAGACAGTCATTTCCAGTTTCGAGCACTGCCCTTTGGTCTCACCACAGCCCCCAGGGTGTTCACCAAGTGTCTGGCAGTGGTGACTGCTCACCTGAGAAGTCTAGGATTCCAAGTGTTTCCATATCTAGACGACTGGCTCCTTACTGCCACCTCCAAGCATCTACTAATTCAGTCGCTCATGGCCACAGTCAGCTTGGGCCGTTTCCTAGGAATCACTTTCAACTGGGAAAAATCTGTGCTACAGCCATCTCAGCGTATTACCTTTATAGGCGCAGAGTTAGACACAAGAAGGATGCGCGCCTTCTCACCGGCAGAAAGGATTCAGGTTTTGCAGAATCAAGTTCGATCCTGCCTCCCCCTATCAAGAGCTCCGGCCAATCTGATTCTGCAGGTATTGGGGTCGATGGCATCAACTATTCTCCTAGTCCCCTTAGCCAGACTGCACATGCGAGTGCTGCAATGGCTACTTCGGTTCAATGGTCCTATCAGGAACTTCCCTTGAACCACTTGGTTATGATTACGGAAAGTTGCCGTCGAGATCTGCGTTGGTGGCTCCTCCGATCCAATCTCGACCAGGGCGACCTTTATCCTTCATTCCCCGTTGCCACTGTGACCACGGACGCCTCCCAGGTAGGGTGGGGGGGTCATTATCTGGACAGGTCTGTCCAAGGCACATGGCAACCCCAGGAAGCGCATTTACACATCAATATCCTGGAAATGAGAGCGGTGCTACTGGTACTACAAGCTCTCCATCACGCTCTCCCGCAAGGTCTGATTGCTATCCTATCCGACAACATGTCGGTAGTTTGGTATATAAACAAGCAAGGCGGGACCAGGTCGTACCCACTGTGCAGAGAAGCCATGAGACTTTGGCACTGGGCGGTAGCTACCAACCGTTTCCTAATGGCAACGCACATCCCGGGGAAATCCAATGTGATTGCGGACAGACTAAGCAGTACTATCCTGTTACCCCACGAGTGGTCCCTCAACCAAAGAGTGGCTGCGAAAATCTTCGCCAAATGGGGTCTCCCTTGCTGCGATTTGTTTGCCAGCCCCCACAATGCGAAGTGCAGAGAGTTCTTCACTCTGACTCTCTCTCAGGGACAGATTCCCAGGGATGCTCTAACCCACATTTGGCCCCCCGGTCTCCTTTATGCCTTCCCTCCGGTTCCCCTCCTGCCGAGGGTGATACAGAAGGTAATTTACCTGGAGAGCGACATGATTTTGATTGCCCCGCACTAGCCTCATCAGGTTTGGTTCCCCTTCCTTCGGAGGTATGCGGTGGAAGGTCCATGGTTTCTGGACCCGGTGCCAGACCTGTTGACTCATCAGTCAGGACAGTCTCACCCATCTCTCAGGTCCTTGAGGTTGGCTGCGTGGTTACTCCACTTCCATCCTTAGTCAGGGACAGTTCCCTCTCTCCGGAGGTTATCCACATTTTGTCCTCTTCTCACAAACCTTCCACTATCAAACTGTATTCCAGCAAATGGAAGAGGTTTGCCCTTTGGGCACAGCAATGAGGTATAGACCCTCTTACTGCCCCAGTACCGGAGGTCTTAAATTTCCTGGCCTCTCTTTTTCAGTTGGGCTCTTCAGTTTCCACGATTAAGGTTCAGCTAGCAGCCATCTCTAATTTTCATGTTTCTTTTGAACCTTCATTAATGGCAAACAAGCTTTGCAAGTCTTTCCTTAAAGGAGCGTGGCTCCTTAGGCCCCCGATATCTCATCCTGTGCCCCCTTGGGACCTAAATATGGTCCTGGCTGCCTTAACTGCCCGCCCCTTTGAACCAGCAGCTACCTGTGATATGAAATTCCTGTCTTGGAAGACCGCTTTTTTTAGTGGCCATAACTTTGGCCAAGCGGGTTTCAGAGCTCCAGGCACTTTGTTCTAATCCTCCTTATTTGATTTTTCACAAAGATAGAGTGTCCCTTAAATTAAATCCCTCTTTTTTACCAAAGGTAGCATCTTCTTTCTGCATTCAACAGTCCCTAGAGCTCCCTGTATTTTTTCCCAAATTCTCCAATAATGCAGAATATATCTTTCATCAGTTGGATGTCCAGAGACAACTGCGTTTTTATTTGAACAGGACTACTCAGACACGGAAGTCAAATCAACTGTTTGTGTCCTTTGCAAAAAACAGGTTGGGTCAACCAGTGGCTAAAACCTCCATAGCCAAATGGATTAAAGATTGCATCTGTTTCATTTATTCGCAGGCTGACAAAGAGCTTCCCTTTCCAGTCAGGGCTCATTCTACCAGGGCAATGGCTACTTCTGTAGCATTCCACTCCAAATTATCAATAGATGATATTTGTGCTGCGGCTACCTGGACTTCTCCGCACACTTTCATTTCTCATTACAAAATAGATGCGGCTTCTCGAGGCAGGGCTTCCTTTGGTTCCACAGTTCTCAGGAGTGTTTTCCAATGAGCCACCCGGGATTTAGGTGCTAGGGACGCTGTCCCATCAGTTATGAATGTAGGCGAGATAGGATCCCATTACATCTTTTAGTTATGTACTTACCATAACTTCGGATGTATGGGATCCATCTCACCTCATTCATTCGCATCCACCCTCCTTTCCCCTTCCATTCGGATTTAGAGGAAATGTTGGTCCATTTGGAGATCTTCTCTTGAAGAACTTTAGTTGGTTGGAGTAACTGGTATTTTTTTCTGTGTTTGCATGTAAGTATGAAAGCGAACAAACAAGATCTGGGGAAGCAGGTGTGGTGCATCCTGGGATAGAGGGTAGCCCAGCCAATAAGAGACTTCGTTCTAGTATACTAGTTGGCCGAGTCGGAGCCGATGGATCGGCTCCGAACCCATCAGTTATGAATGTAGGCGAGATGGATCCCATACATCCGAAGTTATGGTAAGTACATAACTAAAAGTTTTCCCATCCACTTATCAAGGTTTCTCTTGAAGAGTGTTAGTGAGGAGCTCTGCCTAATGTAGATTGCAATCTTGTTCCAGAGCATGGGAAGTCTATGGGATAGGATTCTATCCCTCCAGCACTTCCTATTTATTGTTGTGGTGAGGATTAGATCCTTAGAGTGTGTGGCTCAAGGGGATATGGTTTTCTTTAGGTGGAGCATGTCCATCAATTCTGGGTTGGACATGGCCTTGTATGTCAGACAGAGATTACCTCTGAGTAGGCAGTATGCAACCAAGTACAGCTGGAGTTTCTTCAGTCGAGCTGCAACCAACAGCATGCCTACACATGAGAATTTTGCAATGAACCTTAGTAGTTCAATGGTCACTTCATCACCCCTCAGCTGTCCAATCACACTGTCACAAGTGTGCAAGGATTCTCTCCTTTGGTGGATTCACTTCTTGGAGGTTCTTCAAGGATGCCCCTTTGTTCTTCCTCCCCCAAATAACCACATTGACCATGGATTCCTCCCAGGTGGGGGGGCATTTCCTGGGTCGGACGTTCCAAGGCATGTGGACATCACAGGAGACCAACCTGCATATCAGTATCCTGGAGATGAGAGGAGAGCAGTCCTTTTAACATTGCAAGCATTGTACAGCTTCCTCCTTCCAGGGACTATTGAGATGCAAACGGACATGTTGGTGGTTTTGTACATCAACAAGCAAGGGGGAACCAGATCCTACCCCCTATGATGAGAGTGTAAAACAGCTTCAGAAAGCAAACAGTAGTCTTAAAGTGCATAAAGTGCTTTTCGTTTAATAAAATTAAACTTCTTCAGATGCAAACCTCCTCCTCTTCTCATTAATCTACCCCCTTTCTTAAGAACAACTAACCTTCTGCTTCTAGATATTATTACTTACATCATCTTGAATTTTATTAATGTAAATACTATTTGTACTAAGAAAGTGTATATAATCAGCAGCCTTCTCTACTAGATACTATGTACTACAGCTGCATTTGAATGATACTACCTATACCTGCATATTTATATATTTACATATATAATCAGCTGCCTTCTCTTCTATATACTGTGTACTAAAACTGCATTTGAACGATACTACTTATACCTGCATATTTTGCTATATGTTATAAACTTCTAACCTCTTTGATTAGTCTCACTAATGTAACTGCATTGTACCTTGTTTATATCAATTTGTATATATGATTTTGTTCTTGTTCTCATCGGAGCTGATCTCCCCGGGCCTCTACTGAAAATGGACATGTATCCTGTTAGACTAGCCCGGTCAACAAATGTAAAATAAAAAAAATAAATAAAAATACATATGAGATAAAAAATGTACTTAAAATACCAGGAAGTGTTTGAGCCAATCACTTGTATCTGAGTTGTTGGACATTGTTATATCAAATATCAAATAATTATTTTGTTTTAGAGAATAGCTTTTACTTGCAAAAAATTGGGGCGGTCATGGGTTCCCCTTGTGGAGTCAGTTTGGCAAACCTAGTGATGGCATTCTGGGAAACGAATTTTGTTTTTAATAGGGAGGAAGGCAAGAACCTGATGTTGTTTTACACTCGGTTCTTGGATATTTTTATCATGCTAAAAGAGGATTCGGCAGAAGCTAATAGTTTAGTGGATTATTTCAACAATACCACATCCTTTCTGAAATTCATTCACACTTTTGATAGTGAAGAAATAGCTTACTTAGATATTAAATTTAGAAAACATAGAGGGAATAATCGATATGTTCCAGGATTTTCAGGAAAAGTACTTACTCCAACTCATTCCTCCATTATTCCAGCTGCAACTCTTACCATCAAAAACGTTCGGTCGTCAAGGGCCAGTTGGTAAGGGCGGCTAGAATTACTACTTTGGATAGAGAGTTTGAAGTGGAATGTAAGTTATTAAAGAACATGTTCTTAGCTCGAGCCTACCCCCGTGATTTAATAAATTCCCTTATGGAGGAGGTTCAGAGTAAGAGAAGGTCAGGCTTTTACACCCCGATTCTGGGTATAGGAGCAAAATCTACACTAATACCAAATTGAAAATCTGGGTTGGATTTTAATGCAGATAGTCTAGCCACACAAGTTGATTTTACTCTTAGTTTAGTTACCACTTATAATGTGGACAGTTACCTTGTACAAGACCTTGTTCGAAAAAACTGGGAATGGCTTAGACGGTACCCGATCCTACTTAGTAGATTAGGTACTTTACCCAAAATCATCTACAGGAGAGTGCGTAATATTAAGAACATCCTGGAATCTAATAGACCACAGTTGGTGAAGTATCCGGGGATGTTTAAGTGTGAATCCTGCAACTTTTGTATGTTTATGGATGTAGGAAACACATTTGAGGTGAATGATCATGTCTATAGATTAAAAGACAGATATAATTGTAATACAAAATTAGTAGTATACTTAACGAAGTGCCAATCTTGCCCAGTATTCTATATAGGTAAGACTGAACGTAAGCTCCGAGAGTGAGTGTATGAACATCAGTATGCCATTAACAAAAAGAAAATGGAGAACGCACTGGCTAAGCGTATTGAATTATTTACAAACCATAAATTTAAGTTTAAGATTATTAATCATGTCACATATGACATTCGGGGTGATCCTATCTCCCTGAAGCTTGAAGAACTTGACCTTTATTTGCAAATCCACCTCAATGCATATTATTACCCAGGGATCAATGACATGTTCGATTAGATGTCTGTTAAAATTGAAAAGTTTAACTAGATGACAGAATCCCTTTCCAGTTATGTACTAAGAATTTCTTATATTATCATTATTACTATTCATCCTTAATAATAATTAGCATTAGTGAGTGCAATATCAGGTTTATCCAAGTTTAACTCTCCCAACGGGTATTTTTGTACTGTGCATTATTTATATAGTGAATGGTATAGCAGTACATGATCGCTATAGAATAAGTATTATTGTCATGCACTGGTAGTCAAACTCGTGTAAATAGCAAGTTAATCGTGCATATTTTCATTTTAGGTATTGTTATGATGCCTAAATATGCGTTTACGAACTTTTGATAAGTTATTTATCTGCGCTAGGCAGTTCAGCAATGAAGTAGTATTGAAATGGATGTTTAGATAAGAATTAGTTTGGAATTTCAGCAATGTATTGTCTTTTATCACAAACATTTACTAGCATTTTTATGTGGTCTAGTTTAGCAGAGATGAAGTATTTCTCACATATACATATTTTTTACTTCTTATGCACCGACTTTGAAGTGCGGTAGGATTACTTAACAGAATTCTTTAAAGTAATTTCTTATAGGAAATGTTATTATTTTTATATATTGTATTTATAGCTTGAATTAGCATTTACTGATATATTCTGTAATTCTTGGATGTTTTTTTTAACCATAGCTACGATTGTTCTAGTTCATGGATGTCAGCAGGTTTAAACAGTATTGTTTCATAGTGTGTAGAACAGGAAGAGTTAATAGTGGTAGCTGATGTCATTACAGCATGTGAGCTGATTGGCTCAAACACTTCCTCGTGTTTTATTTAACTAAATTTTGTATCTCGTATGTATGCATCTGAATAAGTTTAATTTTATTAAATGAAAAGGTCTTTATGCACTTTAAGACTACTGTTTGCTTTCTGAAGCCATTTTTCTTTTTTGAGTAATTTATTTTCGGCTAAGCAGTGAGAGTGTGGCAGTGGGTGATCTCTACCAACCATTTTCTGATTGAATGCACATTCTGGGAGAGTGTAACATTCTAGCATACAGGCTTAGCAGAGTCTTACTGATACCTCACGATTGTTCTCTGAATCAGTCTGTGGTGAAAAATTTTCTTCCACAAATGGAGACAACCTTGATGCTATCTCTTCGCATATCCCAACAACAAGAAGTGCAGCAGGTTCTTCGCCTTGATCCCCCCCTCAGGGACAGTTACACATGGATTCTCTGGTCCATGCTTGGACTCGCAGATTACTTCATGCCTTTTCTCCTCTGACCTTGATCCTCACGTTTCTTCAGAAATCTTCCAGGTTGAAGACCAAAGTGGTCCTCATTGCCTCCTTTTGGCCTCAGCATATCTGGTTCACCTTCCTATGGTCTTATCTGATTTTCCCTCCGTGGATGCTCAAACCACATCCAGATCTGCTATCCCATCCATCAGGGCAAATTTATCCTGATTTCCCAGGTCTGAAACTAACTGCATGGTTTCTCCAATTCCAGTGATGGCTGTATCTGCCAGGATTTCATCCCAGTCAGGAGCATTCTGATCTCCTCCCACAAATCTTCGACTAGAAGAATTTACAAGAGCAAATGGAAAAGCTTTTGTATTTGGGCTCAGTAGCAGGAGTTGTACCCTTTCACCGCTCCTGTTGCAACAGTGCTAGACTTCCTTGCTCATGTATTTTGAGGGGGCAGTCATTCCATTGTAAAAGTACAATTAGCGGCCATTTCGAATTTTCATATTGGAGAAAATGCATCATCTTTGGCCTCATCAAAATTGTGCAGGTGCTTTCCTTCCTTGCCCTCCTGTTAACAATCCAACACTTCCTTGGGATCTAACTATGATTTTACAGGCTCTGGTTCATCACCCAAAGTAGATTTTAAATTTTTATCATGGAAGACTGTTTTTCTTGCTGCTGTCACTTCTGCAGGAAGGGTATGTGAATGGCAAGTTCTGTCCTCTAAGTACCCTTACTTAATTTTTCGAAGGACAAAGTGAGGTTGCATACTAATCAACCTTTTTACGCAAAGTTGCAACTAAGAATGATATAAACCAGTCTACCAACTTACCAGACTTTTTTCCCCCCATTTCCAGAACAAAGGGGAATATACTCTTCATCATCTAGATTTTCATAGACAGAACTAAATCTTTCAGAAGATCTGACCAGCTTTTCATATTGTTTTTGGATGCCAAAAAAGGTAAACCAGTTGCCAAGATGACCTTAGCTAAATAGTGATGGGACTGCATTTTGTTTGTTTATGAATCCAAAGGTGTTTCTTGACCTTAGTGTATCAAGGCTCGTTGTAATAGACCAGTGGCAACCTCTCAAGCTTTTTGGGTAAAGTTTCAATTGATATTTGTTCAGCTGCCTTGTGCTCTAATTCTCACACCATTTCCCACTACAAACCGGACAGTGTGTCTAGATATACTGCTGCTTTTGGTTCTGCAGTGCTCCGGAGTATCCTTCCCTGAAGGCCACCCAAGGTTATTGTAGCTGGGGACTCTGTCCCACAGGTAAAGGAAGAATGAAAATGACAACATTAGGTAAAGAAGCAATTTACTTACCATAACGTTCCATCTGTGCTGTCCTTTTTCATTCTTCCTCGACCTTCCTTTCCACCTTTTCCTGTCCCTCTAGTGAATGAGCTGTTATGTTTAATCACCTTTACCAGATTTACTAACTAGCTACTAACCTCACAATCCAGTGACTACAATTTCAAAACTCCTTGTTCACTCTGCTACACTATATATTAACAAGACTTAAGTATTTGCAATGTGTAATACTTCAGACCTTGATTTTCTATGCACCTACAACAGGTCTTGTATCTTTCTGTTACAGATAATTTTCTGTATTGTGTTTGCTACCTAAAACCTATACTGTGTGTGATCCCTACCACAAATCATATAACTCTTAAACTGCATCTTCTGTTTATACTGTAACCCGTACATTTCATCAAACAGATCTGCTTTTGCACACTTTTTAGGTTCATAGGGCCTATACAAGCCTAGCCATAATAATTCCCTGGCTATTTCTTCCCACAGTATTTACTTCCCTGGAACTCTGTCTAGCAGGGTGACTGACATGATCCCCAGGGTGAATTTCCCATCTCCCATCCAATCATCAAGGTTCCTTTTTAAGAGGGCCAAAGAGACGCTGTGCTCGAGATGTATGGGCAGTCTATTCCAGAGTCTGGGGAGTCTCTGGGTCAGGTACCTATCCCTCCAGCCGGTTTTGTTCATTGTGAGGACAAAGTTTAGATCCATGGAGCGTCTCTCTCTGAGGGATTGGGATTTCTTTAAGTGTAGCATGTCCAACAGCTCTGGGTTTGACATGGCCTTGTATGTTAAGCAGAGATCGCCTCTGAGTAGATGATATGCGACAGAGTATAGGTGGAGTTTTTTTTAGACGGTCAGCATATGGCATCTGCTTTAGGCCTGTGATCCTTTCAGTGAGGTATTTCTGCGGCCTTTCCAGTTGTTGTAGATGTCTTGAGAGGTACATACCAAACAGGGCGTTGTATTCTATAATGGGTCTAATGAGGGATGATTACAGTGAGACAATGATCTCCTTTTTTCTGGATGAAAAGCCCTTAGTGATGAGGTGTGCTACATAGAAGGATTTCCTGACTGTTGTGGCGATGTGGTTATCGAAGGTGAGACTACTGTCCACCTGTGTCCCCAACTCTCTCATCACACTTTCAGTGTTTAGTATACTGCCACCTATGTGGTAATTCACGGGTACATGCTTTTTCCCAAAGGGGATAACTATACATTTCTTGGCATTGAGCTTGAACCCTTGGCTCTGGCACCAACCATCTGTTTCTGTAAGGCCCTTTTCTAGAATATCCACATCATTTGTGGATTCAATAATGGCTCCCAGTTTGCAGTCTTCTGCGAACTTTGTTAGCCAGAGTCCCTTAGTGTTGGCCTGAGAAGTATAAAAGCAGTCCCAGGACTGAACCCTGAGGTACTCCACTTGTCACTTGTCTGGAGCTGGATTTGGAGCAGGGTACTTTTACCGTGTAGGTTCTGTCGCCAGTTGGCAGCCCATCGAGCGACTTAGGGATTAATGCCCAGCTTAGTAAGTTTATCTATGATTCCATAGTGGGGATTGGTGTCAAAGGACTTGGCGTGGACCAGATAGGCTGTGTGGACCACCATACCCTTGTCCACAGCTCTGGAGACTGATTTGAAGAGGTCAGTCAGGTTCAGTAGACAAGATCGGCCCTTCACGAACCCAAACTGCATGGGGTCCAGTGTTTGATGGTTGCCAATGTCTTTGTTTATAAGTTCCATGATAATAAGTTTCATGGCCTTGCAGATCAAGCTCGTCAGACTGATGAGGCGGTAGTTCCCAGTATCCAAGGTGGATCCCTCCTTGTGGAGTGGGATAACTGTAGCTGTGTGCCACTCAGTGGGCACAAAGCCTGAGGTGAGGCTATGATTAAAGATGACACTTGGGTGAGGTGCCAGCTCATTTTGTAGTTCATGTAGTACACAGCCTGGGATGTCTTCTGGTCCCATGGATGCTGTATTCTTAGCTTTGGAGAGTTTTTTTTTTTTTTTACCTGTGTGGCCATTATTACCGGAATTTGGCAATCTTTTGGTATTGAGATGGGCCATTTAGGGGGTAAGAAGGGGGTGAAGTTTGCAATAAATCGATCTACCAGGATATTGGCAATATCCTTGGGATCAGTATATTTAATGCATTTTGTTGTAGCTCAGAGCAGATCTGAGCATTGCCATTTAGATTCTTGACATAGCTATAGAATGCCTTGTGGTTGTCTTTGGAAATTTTATTTTTGTAACTAGCTTTGGAGGATTTTATGAGGGATCTCAGCTTCTTACTGAGGCTGGTAAGGGAGTTTTTTGCATACTGGGATTTTCCTCTTTTCTGCAACAGTTTTTCTTTTGTTGTAATGTTTATTTATGGCAAGGGACCACCAGATTGGCTTCCTTTTTTTGGAGGAGAGCGTCTTGGTTCTATTGGGATGGCACTATTCATGCATGAGTGGATGTGCTCGTACAATGCCTTAGTGTAGGATTCAGCAGTCAAACTTTCAGTTTTGTTTGAATTGTTTGAAACATACTGTGAAAAAGAAATTAGAAATTTGGACAAACAAAGGTACTGTGTTTCTCACAATTTAAATGAGCATGAAAAAGAGATTTTAAGTAGTTTGGTTAAAGACAGACAACTTTGCATTATGACACCAGACAAAGGGGGAGGGGTGGTGATCATGCGAAGTATAGATTACAACGCACAGATGGAGAAAGTATTAAATGATGAGAATACCTACCTTAGAGTCTCTAGAAATGAGATTAAATTTGGCATACAGATGGATTGACATCATATTGGAAGAAGAGGTTATGAAGGGTAGAATTTCTATAAAAGAAAAGGAATTTCTGGCAGTCTCTTTTCCTATTATACCCAAGATTTTTGGAATACCTAAAACTAATAAATCAGAAGAAAATCCTCCTTTTAGACCCATAGTGGCAGCAAAGTGGTCAAAGACTGAACCCTTGGCAGCCTGGGTTGATAGAACGGTAGGTAAACTCATTAAGGGAGTGTCACATGTAATTCGAGATTCTTGGCACTGTCTTCAGCGTTTGTCCAAATTTTGTAATTCATTTGATGACACTATGAGTTTTTTGACAGTGGATGTTGTAAATTTGTTTACAGTGATACCTCACATAGTAGGAATTGAAATGTTTGGAAATAGTATCCAGTATTTGTCTAATATGAGCAAAGGGAAGGTTGAAGTAGTGATCGAACTTATGGATATAATCCTTAGGAATAATTTTATGATGTTTGAGGGTGAATTGTTCCACCAGACATCAGGAGTGGCAATGGGGGCTAAATGTGCCCCCATTTATGCAAACCTTGTACTATTTGATTGGGAGAGAAGGTTTGTGTTAACTTCCAAGTATACATCTCATATAGTGAGTTACAATAGATCTTTGGATGACATTCTCATCCTTTGGATGACATTCTCATCCTTTGGAAAGGAGAATTTGATGAGGCCAAAGAATTCATTGATTATTTGAATGAAACAACTGACTTTCTGAAGTTTACCTTTCAATGGAATAGTAAAACTATTAATTATTTGGATATAAAATTCAATGTGGAAGAAGGTATTTTGGAAAGTTCTATTTATAGAAAAGAAACGTATTCAAATAATCTATTGTACTATACTAGCCATCATCCCTTATTTCAAAAACGTAGTGTAGTCAAGGGCCAGATGGTGAGAGTTTCCAGGCTAACAAGTGAGGAAACAATGTTTAGGGAAGAATTGTACAAACTTATTGGGATGTTTTTAGAAAGAGGTTATCCCCTCAAATTATTAATTAAATTAAAAAAGGAAGTGGTAAAGAAAAGAAGGAACAATTTTCCACCTATTTTGTCAACAGAGAACAATTTATAAGTACATAGGGAAAATCCTGGTGTAACAGGAATGGTTTTACAGTTTAGTGAAAGGACCCCTGAGGTAATCAATATTATCAACAGGGGCTGGGAATTATTTTTTGATGAAAATATAACTGCCATTGTTGAAACAAAACCCCAAATAATACACAGTAGAGGAGATGTTATTAAAGTATAATAGAGAGACAGCATGGTAGTGACATCAATATTTCTAGAATGTCCAAGTGTGGGAATTGTAGGTTTTGTCGATATATTAATGATGGACCTCATGTTCATATTGATGTTCTTGGAAGACCAATTAATTGCCCGGGTAAATGTAACTGTAATACTAGGAGGGTAGTATATGTAGCTACCTGTTTGTCCTGTACAGCATTCTATGTAGGGAAAACGTCACGTAGACTCAGTTAGGATTAGTGAACATACAAGAGCTATAAAAAATAAGGATTCCAACAATGCTTAGTTTTTACGCTCAGGGCAGTGTTTTAATTTTAAAAAATTCTTATTTTTTATTATTGATAAGGTATTTGACAATGGATGGGGGGGGTGATTGGGAATCTATTTTGGAAGCAAGAGAATCTATGTGGCAAATACGCACCAATGCTACCAGTCCCCCAGGATTAAATGAACATATTTCAGTCAAGCCCTTTTTAAAAATTAGACATAACAGAATTGGGTAATTCCAGCTAGCTATTAATAAATTTGGTAATTATTTGTTTTTTTTTTTAATTTTTTTTTCAAAATTTTAACTAGTAATGTATGATATGTCTTTTCAATACATTTATAATATGTGTGTAAATATATGTATTATATGTAAAGCCATATTTTGTGTGGTACCAAAATATTGGATGTTCTTTTTAATGTTTTCAATATTCCTTATGTTTTGGTGAAACATAACTATTGGGGAACAACACGAAAGAAATAAAGTATTGGCTGTTTAAATAGTTCTATTGTTTAATTGGTATCAATTATGACTAAGACAAATATGATGGAAGTAATTCATACGAACAACTCTGATAATGCCAATGGTTTGTTAACCTCGGCGAAAGCGCTTAGTTGTTCGGTGTAAGTGTGTTTTTACTGTGGACCTTTGGAGCACTAAACCGTTATCGGCTACACAGTGTCAGTGGATTTTTTTCTTTTTAAACTTTCAGTTCCCGTCTGCATGGGTGTCATGAAGTTTGTCACTTGTGACTTGAGTAGCATGAAGTTGGCTCTGGAGAATTTTTTTACGGAGGTTTCCTTACTGGGGGGTGGGGGTGGGATGTGGATGTCAAGGGCGATTAGCTTATGGTCAGACCTGACCAATGAGTGGGTGACCATAGGTGTGGAGTATCGATTTCCCATGTTGGTAATGACCAGGTCTAGGATATTGGAGCCCCTGGTGGGACTAAGGATTAGTTGATCCAGGGTGCTGGAATTTATGAATTCCAAGAACTGTTGGGCAGAGGTGTTGGTACAGGAGTAGTTGTCCCAGTTAATGGCAGGGTAGTTGAAATGCATTTATAACACATTATCGAAAGATGAAAATAACGAACGCTATTTCATCGGCCCCAAAACATCTAAACATGAAAATATCGAACATTCAGAATAGCAAATTTTTTCCATGGGAAAATTTTGCTGCTCCGAAACACACACACATAACACAAGCACATCAAACAAACAGCAACCACACACATACACTTAAATTCCTACATCTAATGCTACACTAAACTGAACATACACTACTATCTACCCACTTACCTTAACCCAAACCCTAACTCTAAGGTCTGTCACTATCGCACACTGACCTAACCCGTGCCCCAACCCTAACCCTAAAGTCTGTCACTATCACACACACACCTAACCCACGCCCTAACCCTAACTCACTTAACCCGCCCCTAACCTACAAACAATCGCACACTTACCTGAACCCAACTCATAACTTTCCACCACAGAGCTAAGAATAGTGAAGCCACAGAAACGGCCAACCGAATTCTTTCCCGGGGAAAGAATTTGCTGTTCTGCAGCTTCGCTATTCTTAGCGTTCGCTGAATAGTGTTCAATATCAGAACATTCGAAGTTTTAATACTTTGATGTTCTGATATAGACCCATTGAAATCACTCAGTATTAGGGTGTTTGGTTGTATCTTAATATTTTCCAGTATGTTTAGAAAGGTGTAGTGAGAGTCTTGGGGCAAGGTGGGGGATCTGTAGCAAGCTACAGTTTGGATTGCAGTCTTACCTAGTGTTAGTTGCACCTGGAGAATTTCAGACGCATTGTGTTGGGCAACTAGCCTGGTGTTGTGAATATGAACACTCCTCCACCTTTAGTGTTTCAGTCCTGGTTTGGTGGCCAAAAAGTGTGGTAAGAGTTGTAGCCTGGTATTGCAGGGGTGCTGTCTGGAGCCTTGAACCAGGTCTCAGTTACTGCACAGATATCGATTTCTCCATTTTTAGGAGTGCCTCGAGAGAGTGCATTTTGAGGTTTAGACTTCTAGCATTGAGTTTAGCATTACCTTCAGATTTTGCATACTTGTAGCTGTTAAGGTGATGGTTTTGTCCTTTGAAATTTGCCTAAAAAAGGCACTATATGGGGTGGCAACAACCTTAGCCAGTAACCTGAATCCCAGGGACGACAGGTGCAAAGCATCATGGTCTGTTGATCATGTCGTCCCAGGCAGACAGATACTGGATCCCCTTTGAATGACACCAGAAGCTTAGCCAATTGTTGAAGTCAATCATTTTGTCCTTATACTTTGGTATCATTCTGGGTGAAGGCAGTATGCTACTCAGGGCTAGGGTCATACTTGCTTGGACTACATGATCCGAGAGCTCTTCCATGTCTCTTTTCATGTAGTCCAGGAATATACGTCTCAAGTCATTCACTCCAACACGGACCATGACCGAGTCATATTTGTACTTGTGGAGTGACTTGAGAACGTGCATTATGTGACGGAGCCTGGCACCCGACAGGCAGCTAACTGTAATTTTCTCCTTGTTCAGTGTGGTGAGTGGACATCAGTATGCCTGAATATAGAGTCATATATGACTAAAGTACTGGATACGTTGTCTTGCCTTAGGGACTGTTGTTGGGCGGCACACTGGTGTTGTGAGCTATGTGACACTTTGGTTGTGATTGGTGTATGTTTGCATTTCAACTTTGGAGGTCCTTGTTAATTAATGTTAAAGGCCTCCACATATGTGGGTTTAGTGTTGCTATGTGTTGGTGATGGTGGTGTGGGTTTAGAAAGGCTATGTGTTGCTTGAGGTGTAGTGTGCGGGTGTTAACGTTCTCCCCTTGACTGTCTAGCACAATCTTGGATGGAGAGAGCTTTGCTTCCAGTTTGGCTATGTAAGTACATCTCTTGCAGGTTGTAGTGTTGGGTGGTAGGAGGAGAGGGTTGTCTGTGTACATGAGACAATTGCTGCAATGCCCCAGTATGCCCAGATTCACCAGGTGGACAGGAGAAATCACCGTAAGCTGACCCTTGGACATGGCTGGTTTGGTGCTTTTTTTGTAAAGGACAAGAGCTGTTTTCCCTTACTGAGCAAGCTACTTTGCAATTTAGTGCCTACGATTAATTTCTCCTTATTAACAAGGCGAGTTGAGTGCTTGCATTAGTTTAAGGCTTCCTAGTGCTTTCCAGCAGGTTTTAAAGCAAGTGCTAGTGACAGGGATGCTTAGTGTTGGCCTGTACTTCAGAGAAGTAGTTGCCAAACAAGAGAGGTCCCAGGACTGAACCCTGAGGTGCTCCAATTGTCACTTGTCTGGAGCTGGATTTGGAGTCGGCTACTTTTACAGTGTGGGTTCTCTTAGTAAGCCAGTTGGCAACCCATCGAGTGATGTAGGGATTAATGCCCAGTTTAGTAAGTTTACCTATGATTCCAGAGTGGGTGATGGTGTCAAAGGCCTTGGCGAGGTCCAGATAGGCTGTGTGGACTGCCTTACCCTCGTCCACGGCTCTGGAGACTGATTCAAAGAAGTCAATAAGGTTCAGGAGACAAGATCGGTCCTTCACGAACCCAAAGTGGGTGGGGTCCAGTGTTTTATGGTTGCCAATGTCTTTGCTTACAAGTTCCATGATAATATGTTCCATGGCCTTGCAGATTAGGCTCGTCAGACTGATGGGGCGGTAGTTCCTGGGATCCAAGGTGGATCCCCCCTTGTGGAGTGGGATAACTGTAGCTGTGTGCCACTCAGTGGGCACGAAGCCTGAGGTGAGGATATGATTAAACATGACACTTAGGTGAGGTGCCAGTTCATTTTGAAGTTCATGTAGTACACAGCCTGGAATGTCATCTGGTCCCATGGATACTTTATTCTTAGCTTTGGAGAGTACGTTTTTTACCTGTGTGGCCGTTACCAGAATTTGGCAATCTTCCAGTATTGAGATGGGCCATTTATGGGATGAGAGGGGGTAACGTTGGCACTGAATCGATCTGCCAGGAGATTGGCAATATCCGTGGGATCAGTATATTTAATGTCATTCTGTTGTAACTCATAGCAGATCTGAGCATTGCCATTTAGATTCTTGACATAGTTATAGAATGCCTTGTGGTTGTCTCTGGAAATTTTATTTTCGTAACTAGTTGTGGAGGATTTTATGAGGGATCTCAGCTTCTTACTGAGGCTGGTTAGGGAGTTTTTTGCATCCTGGGATTTTCCTCTTTTCTGCAACAGTTTTTTCCTTTTGTTGTAAAGTTTGTTTATGACGGGACCACCAGATTGGCTTCATTTTTTTGGAGGAGAGCATCTTGGTTCTATTGGGATGGCACGATTCATGCATGAGTGGATGTGCTCATACAGTGCCTTAGTGTAGGACTCAGCAGTCGAACTTTCAGTTCCCGTCTGCATGATTGTCATGAAGTTGGCCTTGGAGAAGTTTTTTATGGAGGTTTCCTTACTGGGGGGGGGTGGGATGTGGATGTTAAGGGTGATTAGCTTATGATCAAACCTGACCAACGAGGGAGTGACCATAGGTGTGGAGCATCGATTTCCCATATTGGTAATGACCAGGTCTAGGATATTGGAGCCCCTGGTGGGACTATGGATTAGTTGATCCAGGGCATTGGAATTTATGAATTCCAAGAACCGTTGGGCAAAGGTGTTGGTGCACGAGTCGTTTTCCCAGTTAATGGAAGGGTAGTTGAAATCACCCAGTATTAGGGTGTTTGGTTGTATATTAATATTTTTCAGTATGTTTAGAAAGGTGTAGTGAGAATCTTGGGGCAAGGTGGGGGATGTGTAGCAAGCTACAATTTGGATTGCAGTCTTACCTAGTGTTAGTTGCAACTGGAGAATTTCAGACGCATTGTGTTGGGCAACTAACCTGGTGGTGTGAATATCCTTGGTGAATATGGACACTCCTCCACCTTTAGTGTTTTGATCCTGGTTTGGTAGCCGAAACGTGTGGTAAGACTTGTAGCTTGGTATTGCAGGGGGTGCTCTCTGGAGCCTTGAACCAGGTCTCAGTTACTGCACAGATATCGATGTTCTCCATTTTTAAGAGTGCCTCGAGAGAGTGCATTTTGAGGTTTAGACTTCTAGCATTGAGTAGCATTACATTCAGATTTTGCATGCTTGTACCTGTTATGGTGGTGGTTTTGTCCTTTGAACTTTGCCTAAAACAGGCACTATAGGTGTGGCAAGAGCCTTAGCCAGTAACCTGAATCCCAGGGGCGACAGGTGCAGACAATCTCTGGCAAAGCATCGTGGTCTGTTGATCATGTCGTCCCAGGCAGACAGATACTGGATCCCCTTTGAATGACACCAGAAGCTTAGCCGATTGTTGAAGTCAATCATTTTGTCCTTATATTGTGGTATCATTCTGGGCGAAGGCAGGATGCTACTCAGGGCTAGGGTTATACCTGCCTGGGCCATATGATCCGAGAGCTCTTCCATGTCTCTTTTCATGTAGTCCTGGGAATTACATCGCAAGTCATTCACTCCAACTTGGACAATGACAGAGTCATATTTGTACTTGTTGTGGAGTAACTTGAGTGCATGAGTTATGTGGCGGATCCTGGCACCCAACAGCCAGCTCACTGTAATTTTCTCCTTGTTCATCCTGGTGAGTGGGACATCAGTGTGCCTGACTATAGAGTCACCTATGACAACAAATAAAAAGCAAACTAACCTTTCCCTCACAGCAAAGTGTAGCAGAGTCTCAGTGAGCCTTTCTAGTAAAACTGCTCTGTACCTTGTATGTTGATATTGTGTATACAATCTTTACAAATTGTATTTTTGAATCCTATTTTTATTTTTTATTTTGTTCTTGTATTGTGGAGCTTTTCTCCCTGGGCCTCCACTGAAAAGGACCTGTGTCCAGTTGGACTTTCCTGGGTACCAGATGTAAAATAAATAATGTAATTGTAAGAACCTCTGTTCCTTGTTGAGCTCCTAGTCTTTCTCTATCCTTTTTGCTAACATTCAGAATTGATGTACATTGCATATGTTGTGGTATAATCGGTAAACATAGTAGCAGCAAATTTGATCTGAGGTAACCGGGGGTGGGGGGTTTTGAGGCATTATGAGTAGGGGAGGAGCGCGAGCTTCAGAGCTTAAGCTTTGTAAAGTAGCCGAGTCAGATCCGAAACCTAGAGGTCGAGGAAGAATGAAAAGGACAACATAGATGGAACATTATAGTAATTACATAACTTCTTTTTTGACTCTTTATCCAAATCTGTATCGGGTCAACTTGTTTTTATGGTTACATTGTGTAAGTGTTTGCCTGATTGCATTGTTTTTGTGTACAGTGTGAAGAGAAAGTCCTTGATTCACAAACCAAAAGACCTTTCTACCAGAGCTATGGCTGCTACTTCTGCTTTTTTCTCTGAAGCCTCGTTGGATGATTTGTGTGCTGCTGCTACTTGGGTGGATCCCCATACTTTGGTGATCCACTAAAAGCTGGGCATTCGATCAAGATCCAGGGCTTCCTTTGGTTCCACCATATTGCAGCATATTATTCCTTAGAACCTCCCAGGGTTCTACTTATGGACTGTGTCCCAAAGTTTAAATCCAGACAGAGAAGACAACACAGTCGTCTTCTAGAAGTCAAGTCTTTGGCCAGTTCAGTCACTGTATATAATTCATAGGATATCACTTGAACAGTGTTTTTCAGATAGAAAAGCTTCCAGCATCCGGAATTTTGAGTCTTCAGTCTTGGGCAGTACCCTTGCTTTCTTACAAAAAGGCTTCCATTCGCTATCCTGCTGAAGCTGTTGGGGCACATAGCATACCGTAACCCTAGAGCCATGTTGTCTTTCAACATCTGGTTCAACTTTCCCTCCCTCCTGCCCCCACCTGTCTGTGTGGTCAAGTCATGGGGGTTGCTTTACCTTGTTTGTAGGCACATTGTCATCACTCTTAGGTTGGTGTTTTATCAGTTGAGATAGTGAGGGGCAAACGATCTGTGGTTCTCTATCTAGATGAGGGAGGAATTATGGGTAGAGGAGGAGGAATTTAGCAAGCTGAAGTCTTGGAGATTTTGCTGGTCTCTAATCCGAGTCAGATCTGATAACCCACAGGTTGAACCAGACAGAAAAAGGCAACACTGTTCTAGTCTTATGGTGAGTACATAACTTAATGAAATCAAGCCTTGTAGAGGAATACCTGTTAGAAAACTTGTAAAATATATATATATATATATATATATATATATATATATATATATATATATATATATATATATATATTTTTTTTTTCTTTGGATGAAAAAGCAGTGATGCAAAAGTCTTTGTCAGGACACCTGTAAACAAGTTGGTAGGTCAAGTTTTTCCATCTTAGGTCTAGTAGTAAACAGTATGTTGAAACAGCTGTAGTGAACTGACTTGCTTCACAACTGCTTTGCTTACTGTTTTTCATGTTGCAAAACTAGTTTGGAAACTTTATGCTTCAGCATCAGACATGCCTGCACCCTTTTTGCAGCAGTTCCTCTGGAATGGTTTCCTGTTGAAAATACATAAATTAATATATTGCATTGGCTTGTACAGACCGTACATTTTTAAGTAGAAACTTGTGATGTTCTTTGTGTTTCACTGTTGCAGTCATCACATTTGGGTTATCCCTGCCAGGGTAGCCCTTGGCCGGTCTGAATACCAGAGGCTTAGTATTTCTGCGTCGGTTGCTGTCGTTTCAGGACTGACGTCAGGTCATCAGTAATATAAAGTAAGGCAGCCGATGCCATTACATCATTCTTTCTTGCCGCGGAGCCCAAAGCAGAAGTTCGTACGGGTGCCAGTCAGCTGCTACCTGAGTTTCGTCTTCCAAATTGAAGCTGAAGTCTTCTAAATGTAAGTATCCCGTTGGGGATTCTTTTTTCTTGCACTAACCAATGTCAGAAAAAGTTAACAATTGTCTCGCCTGTGGAAAGAAAATACCACACCGAGACGTTCATTCTTACTGCGTCACTTGCTTAGGCCCAGACCACGACGTCCCCCACTGTCGCTTTTGTGCTTTGTTCAACGCCAGAACTATACATCGTCGGGCCCTTATTGTAGCTAGATATTTTCGCTTACAGTCCTCGAATTCCGATATGGCTTTGGTAAGCCAACCGACAGCAGATCTTCTGAAAAAATGTAAAGATAAAGACAGAAACAGACCGCACAGGTACAAACCTACCGACGATGCTTCCGTTAAGCTAGTCATCAGTTCTCTGGTCCTCAGTGAGGCGATTTTGCAACCCCTGATGCCCACTTTTGTGGATTTGCAGGTCGTTACCGAGACCCTTTTGGAGTCTGGTATGCAGCAAAACTCCACTTTGACTAAGGATTCTGTGGTTGACTCCCCCTTGGATGGATCTGGAGCTGCTGAGCAGGCACCGACTTCCGAGGAAGTCCTTTGCACTACTGATTCTCGACACAAACCGACTTCTTTCTCGTCTACCATTCTTTCAAAAACTACCATGTTTCTAAGGCCCAGAGTATGAACCACACCCAAGAAACCGCCGACCCAATCTCAGGCACCTGCTTCCTTGCCTCAGTCTCAAATGCTTAAAATGGCAGAAGACCTTAACATGATGATCAGGGGAAGCCAATCTTACCCCTTCCAAAGGAAAAAGAGATCCATCCCCAGTAGTTTTGTCTGAACAGGAGTCTGATGACTCTGATGCATCTGAATATGAAGACATGCAACCCCTCTCTGCTTATGAGGATTCTGATGCAGAGGACTCCATTCCTTCAGCCTCTCCCCCAGAGGAATTTTCTATTGGGGAAACCCTTCAAACCTTAAGGGAGCATTTCCAATGGGAATGTTAGGACTACCCTCAGTCTAAAAAGAGACTCAGGGAATTCTTAGATCTTCCACAGCACAGACCCCTGGCCATTCCCCAAGTCCTGGATGTTGTGGAGGATGTTTTCCTGGAATCCAGTTTGACTCCTGACACCCACCCTCCTGCACCCAGAAAACCAGGCAGGTATTACAGAATCCCTGACTCGCACAAATTTATTTTTAAAAATCCTACTGCTGACCCTGAGGTAATTTTGCAAGGGCCTAAAGGAATTAAAGCAACCTCTGCTAAGAATCCCACCCCCTCAGACAGGGATTCCTGAGCACTAGTCAGATGGGGTAAAAAAGTATACACCTCTGCTACTCTTGTTATCAGAGCACTAAATTGCCAGTTCCATATGCTAAAATTTCAGCAACATACCCTGGTATTCCTCAAACAAAAAATGTCTTATTTTCCTGCTTGTGCAGAATCTAGAGAGTTACAAGAGTTAATGCATTCTGCAAGTCAAGTAACTAAACACACCTTGCCCTGTGGTTTTGACACTCTAGAAGCTTCTTGCAGGGCAGCAGTCACCAGTTCTGTCCTTAGAAGGCATGCATGGCTTAAGGAACAGCTCTCGCCAGACCATGTTAAATCTAAATTGTTGGATGCACCCTTGCACAAAGACAACTTATTTGGCACTAAGGCAGAAGAGGTCTTAAAAAAGATGGAAGAAAAAGCAAAATCTATGAGGACAGTTAAGGATTTCTTACAAGTCCAGCCACCCAGGTTCAGCAGGCATTGACCCTCCAAGCACTGGTCCTTTCTTACTCCCACCAGGTCAGTTCAGCCCAGACCCCGTGGAAGCAGACCCCCCCAGACAGCAGCCACAGGGAATGCAGAGATCTAAACAATGGACTTCCTCCACTTCAAAAACAGGGAGTTCTAAGCCACCCCTTCATGGTAAGAACTCACAATGACTCTCCTGCCCCCATCCTCTCCCTCTGCCCACCTTCATTTACCCCTAAGAGGAAAACTCTCCTTTCACATAAGCACCTGGGCCACCATTACCAATGACCACTGGGTCCTCAACATAGTGTCCCAGGGATACAAATTTTCTTTCCACACCCTTCCAACTCCAAAAGGGTTTCCAGATCTACCTCCAAAGCAGTGGGCAGAGGCGCAAAGGTAAACCCTTTCCCTGCTCTCTATGAGGGCAATAGAGCACGTTCCTGCAGAACAGAAAGGCCAAGGTTTCTACCCAGATGTTTTCTGGTACCCAGAAAAGAGGGCTGCTGGCACCCCATCCTCAATTTATCCATTCTAAATATCTTCCTGGTGATACCAAAATTCAAAATGCTCACCCTCCAGCAGCTGCTATCCATGCTCTCCATGGATGTTTGGCTAGCCACCCTAGACCTAAAAGAGGCTTACCTCCACATTTATGTCAGGGAATCATCCAGGAAATATCTACGTTTCAGGGCAGGTTCTCTGCACTTCCCATTGGCTTATCTACTGCTCCCAGAGTTTTCACAAAATGTCTGGCTCTGGCCATTGTCTTTTGCAGACAAAGAAATATCCAGATTTATCCATACTTAGACGACTGCCTAATTCAGGCAGCCAGCCAGGAAAAGCTGCTCAAGCACCTGGCCTTTGTAAAGTCCCTACTAACCTCCCTAGCGTACACAATCAATGAAAAGAAATCCAAACAAGTACCCACCCAAAGGATTATATTCCTGGGAGCAAGCCTGGACACAACATCCCAGATGGCATTCCTTACACCAGAGAAGCAAATGTACCTGACAGCCTACTTCTCTTAACTAGCCACCAGACCCCAGCTATCTGCAAGGAAAATCCTGCAAGCTCTAGGGTTCATGGCATCTTGCATTCTACTCATTCCATATGCCAGACTGCATACGAGGAAACTTCAATGGTACCTAAAAAGCCTTTGGTGTCAGCACTCTCAAGACCTGGAAACTCTTATACCCATGATACCTTGCCTCAGAAAAGATTTTCTTTGGTGGGCAGCAGCATGCTCCCACAACAAGGGACTACCTTTCTCACCACCCACTGCTGCCCAGACCCTCACCACAGACACATAGACTATGCCTGGGGTGCACACCTGGACGACAGGTGCATACAGGGCCAATGAAACTCAGGGCCAATGAAACCCACAGCAAATCCATCTGCACATCAACCAAAAAGAGATGATAGCTGTCCAACATGCCTTGACAGCTTTCAAGCCCCTTCTCTCCCCAGGGACTCTCCTGATCAAAACAGACATTACCACTGTGATGTGGTGCTTCAACAAGCAGGGAGGGACTCACTCCTTCCCTCTATGCAGGCTGGCCATGACCCTTTGGCACACAGCCTCTGCCATGAAACTCCACCTGTTAGCACAATTCCTGCCAGGTTCTCTAAATTCTCTGGCAGACCACTTAAGCAGAAATCTTCTGGACCCACGCAAGTGGCAGCTAGAGAAAAGAACCTTCACCCTAATAACTCAGAAATGGGCCACCCCTAAGGTCGACCTCTTTGCCTCCCACACCAACCATCAGCTCAGCAAGTTTCTGCACCAGGGAGCATCACTGCATGGCTTGGAAAGTGGATGTCCTGTCCTTCCACTGTGTCAATCTATTGGTCTATGCCTTTCCTCCACTACCTCTCATCCCCAGGGTACTGCTCAAAATAAGGGAGGAAAAAACAAGGACAGTTCTTATTGCTCCACAGTGGCTTCGCCAGCACTGGTACCCACTGCTGCGCAATCTGTCCCCACTGCCACCATGGCATCTCACTCAGACCCCAACCCTCCTGACCCAGAGGGAAGGAGAATTCATGCATCCCCAATTGCAGACCCTCAGTTTGGCAGCTTGTCTTATTCCCTAACCACAGATCAATCTGCCAGTCTCAGTAAACAGGTTCTAGATGTTATACGTGAGGCCAGATACCCTAGCACTAGAAAGTCTTATGCTGACAATTGGAAAAAAGGTTCTGCACCTGGATTCAGGCTAAGGGAGCCGATATGGCACAGCCCTCCCTCCCTCTCATCCTGGATTACTTAGCTGACCTGCTACACAGTGGCCTCTCCTTTTCCTCTATTAAAATTCATGCCTCTGATATCTCTGCTCATTTCTCCACAGAGCAGCACCTTTTCTCACACCTTCTGATCAAACAATTCCTAAGAGGGGCTAGCAACTTGAGGCCACCCAGAAGAGCACCAACCCCAGCTTGGGACCTCAACTTTGTGTTGGAAAAGCTCACCCTGCCCCCCTTCGAACCAGCATCTTCAGCAGAGCTAAAATTTCTCTCCTGGAAGACAGCCTTCCTTCTGGCCATCACTTCAGCCGGAAGGGTCTCCAAGCTACAAGCACTCGTGGCTGTGGGGCCCTTCATCATCTTCCATGCTGACAGGGTTTCCCTCAGGACTAACCCATCCTTCATGCCCAAAGTGGTGTCCAGTGTGGCTCTCAGCTAATCCATTCATTTGCCCACCTTTTTCCCTAACCCACAGAACAAGGGGGAAAGGATCCTGCACTCTCTAGATGTGCATAGACAGCTCAGATTCTATCTAGACAGGACTAAATCCTTCAGAAAGTCCCCACCAGGGACATCCTGGAGGCTGCCACCTGGACATCTATTCATACTTTTACCAAACATTACCACCTGCCTATCTTCTCCAAATCCAGGGCAGGGTTGCCTCTGCAGTCTTGCAGGACATCCTAGCCAGCCCATAGTCTCCTTGACTGCCTCCACCCTTTTCCTCAGCTTTGGGAATCAACCCAAATGATTGCAGCAGTGAAACATGAAGAACATAGTACAGTTGTGTGCACTTGCCATAAATGTAGATGTTGCAGTCCTGGTTTCCCTCCCTCCATTCATCCCCCTCTTCTTTCTTCTCTTTCCTACAAGGGACATATTGGTATTTACTTTCTACTGGTGGGTTTCTTCCACCAGAACCTGGCCTCCTACTTTGGGGTCTCCTGACAGGTTAGACCAAGAAAAACTGATGTAATGGCATTGGCTACCTGACTTTATACTACTGACGACCTGACATCAGTCCTGAAGCGACAGTAACTGATGCAGAAATACTAAGCCTTTGTTATTCAGGCCGGCTGAGGGCTACCCTGGCAGGGATAACCCAGATGTGATGACTGCAACATTGATGGTAAGTGTATACAACTGTACTATTGATGCACAGCTCGAGTTCATTGTTATAAAAAACAGAAAATGGTTCTTCATACCATAGAGCAAGCTGGTCAGCTAAGACACTGTATATCACCTTTAGAAATAGGAGTAACTTCCTCACAGTTATGTGTTTTGCAAATATGGAGTTACTTTCCTTCTATAGCTTCTAGCTAAGAAACTGTCCCACCATTGCAAGAAAAAGTATTTAGGGAAAATAACCACACTGATTACTTCATAGATAGATCAGGGAATTTTAAAGAGAACTCCACCCAAATGTCATGTTCCTTCTCTATCATCCAACACTAAACACGTCACATACAGAAAAAAAACACAGTTTAATAATTATTCCATCAGTTTTATGCCTGAACTTATTTCTTTTTACCATTCTTTCTTACATTTGCCTCATTACCTGTTAACATTATGAAGGTGGCTACTAAGAGTGGCAGAGTAATTAGGCTAGGTCACTTACTCCAGCTGCAGAGCCATTAAAGAGTACAGTGGCTATTGACATTTAAATGTGCCAGATTGCCAGCATCACACCTCAGATAAATAGTGTGGTCTGGAGTCTGAACAAAAGCAAAGCTTTCAAACTTGGTTTTCAGATGCAAATGAACAAGAAAACACAACTCAAACTTACTTTACTTTTTTAATTACAAGTTAGTTGTCTTTCCCTTTAACCAAACTCTATGAGTGCACAAAGAAAGATGATGATTTCTTCTTAATCTGATTTTCTGTCAATATTTGATTTTTGCATTTTTTTCTATACTGTTTATTCTATAAACGTGCATGTTTCTTTGGGTGTTTTGTTACTGCGTTTTTGCATTTTGTACACTGTTGCTCAGACAAGTCACTGAGTTGGGGGACACAAACCAGCTAAGCCCAGGTAACACCTATTAATCACAGCTGTCAGATTTCTCACACTTGAACACTGAACTACAGTTATTACTTTGAAAAAAAAAACAATTAACTGAGTTACATTTTCAAACCTATCACTCAAGCCTCAAGCATTCCTTAAATGCTCTATCAGAGATGCCATTAGTAAGTTAAAGGAAGCAAAGTAATGAAAAGTGTGGATTGATGCTGACAGTCAAAAGTAGGCAGTCACAATACTGTCGTAAACTATTGATAGAAAAAACCACAGCAAATGATCCTGTTGTCATAGGGATTTCTGACTATCCTTCTAAAATAACATTGAGGAGGCAAAACCATTGCCTGCAAAACAAAATTATCCTACCCATGGCAAACCCCCTTTCAGGCCACTTTGGGTACAATAAATTAGAAAATAATAAAATTTTACTTTGATACAGAGAGATTAATAATGCAGAAAAGGTCAAGAAATGCTGAAAAACTTTTTTTTCATGTTTAAGGTGTGGTGGTTCTTTAAGTTTGAAACAAGAGTCGCACTGTTTGTTAGGGCAGTTTTTTGTATTACATGCCCATCCTTGATGGATGGTGGAATAGACCAATAGCATCAGACTTGCACAGTATGACTGCACTGATTCTTACCATCCCTTTTTATTGCCAGGAAGAGGAATGGGCAAAGAAGCTATGTCAAATTATCAGCAGGGCTGGGTGCAAAATCTGAAATAAAAAAAGGGTGGCATATTTGCCATGACCCACTTGACTTTAAAAGCAATTTTGAGGCAAATTGTTATTGTTTCTGTCGACTAGCACAGCTGTAAGGAGTGCTAGCATTTAGATTTATTTATTTTCTGTCAAGCCCTTGTCTCGTAAGCATACACTTCACCCACCTTAGTTGTCCTTGTCTGCAGAAGGCAATTACAGTCAGAAGTTAAATCCTTTGTAATCTGCAGTTTGTTGTATCATAGTTTAACTTCCTTAAAGCCACCTTAAGCACAGCCAAGGCACTGAATGCATCTCCTGTGAAAATGTGATTTGTCTTGTTTGAGGTGTGATTCACTTAAGCTAATTAAAATAGGATTTCTCTTGTAAAAAATGTTTTAAGTTCAGTTGATCAGTTCAGTTGGTGTATGAGCTGCGTGGAGACTGATTTTACTGAGACTGGCTTCATCATAGCACACTGACCATTATGAATACATATAAGCTGTTAGCGTTTATAATTTCTTCTTTCTTAAATTGGAATTGAAAAGGAAACTATTCATATGATTTTGCATTTCATTCAAATGTTTTGTTTCTCTAGTGTGCATTTTTATGTCTCCATATGGTGCAGTTCTTTTTTTGTTTCGGTGTCCTTTCGGCATTTGCTAAGAATCACAGAGCATTGAGTTTAGACTTTCCTTAATTAGTATTTGAGAAGCTTTTCAGTGGATTGCTTTAAATACCACATTCTTTTTAGTTACAGGTCTTAAGACAGGATCTTTAGATTTTTTCAGACTTTCATGGCAGGTGTCCCTGAAGGTACTGAAGTTAGAGTGGACTGTTGTTCTTAGAACTTGGATCATTTTCAGATGATGGAAACTTTTTTAACCATATTTATTGAATTATCATGTAAGACAGAGGCAAACATACATTAACAGGAAAGAAAACAAACCGTGTTAACATTTTTTCCCATTTACATACGTTATATATCACTTAACCTTTTCTTTCTCTGTTTTAATCTTAAGTCCAACATTACGTAAATTAATGAATTCCTGTCTTCCCTTAAACCTCACTGCTCCTTCTGAACATTATTCTCTTATTTTTTTTAGTTTTTATTTTGACATTTGTTAACAAGGTACAGTAAACTCTCAGTTAACCAGCATCCATGGGGATTGGTAGATGCCGGATAACTGTAGTTTCTGGTTGCTTGAGAGTTACTATTAAAATAGGCCTGACTAATACTGTACCCTATACTATTTGTTTGGTTTGACTTGTTCTTAGGTTGGGGAGAGAGAGAGAGAATTTATTCCTATCTTCCTTTTTAAAGCTCTAAAAACATAAGGTATGTTTCTGTTGGGGGAAACCGAAAGTGCAACACATGAAAATTGTACTGTATTTCTTTAATTTTTTTCCTTGTTGCTTGAGAGTTCCGGTTAACTGAGCGTGTACTGTATGTCTGACTGAGCCTAAGCCCTTTTTCAGCGGAGGCCCAGGGAGAAAATCTCCGTAGAGAAACAGTTTACAAATATACTGTGCTGTTATACATAGAGTGAGAAGCAAAAGTAGTCACAAAGTTTGTATTTATTGTTCCCACAATTCCCATTTATTTCTATGTAATTTGTTCCTTCCCTTTTCCTGGACACCCCTTTTCCATTTATTTCGTCTCTTTTGTAATATTCAGTACTTCAAATATGGTTGGTTTATTTATTTATGTTACATTTGTTATCCGGAAAAGTCCAACTGGACACCAGTCCATTTTCATTGGAGGCCTGGGGAGAAAAGTTCCACAGGAACATAATCTACACAGATCACAAGTAGTCCACAATATACAATTTGATTAGGTTACATACGGATTATATACAGTTGTATCAAGATATACGTGAACATAAAATATACAAATACAGATAAGCCAACAGAATACATATAAACAAGAGAAAATATCAAATTCTTATAAAACATAATGTGTCAGAGAATCAGATATCAACATCTTATGATTTGTGGTCATTCAGACAAAGGGTAATATTGTAATTGAGGGTTAAACTCGCCTGAACTAGTACAGGAGCAGACCCCAGTATTAGAAGAGTTTTTAGTGATTTTTTGGACTGTGCTATGGATGCTGCACTAGAAGGATGCTAAGGATGGAGCTCCCAGGTAAGAGGAAAAGAGAAGGGCCTACAATAAGGTTTAATGATGTGATGAAAGAGAACATGCAGGTGTTTGGTGTGACAAAGCAAGATGCAGAGGACAGGAATAAATAGAAACAGATGATCAGCTGTGGTGACCCCTAATGGGAGCAGCTGAAAGAAGTAGCAGTCAGTGTCAGTCTCAGTTAGGGCACAGACATGGGGCTGAAGTGTTGGCGCACTTTAATCCGACTTCCAGTGACAGTTGTGCTCATTTCCCTGCCCCAGTATCATATATCCTGGTACTGGGCTAATCCCCAGCTAAGATTATGAAATGAAGGCAGCTATCATTTTGTATTCCTAGCATATCTAACCATATTGTCACCCTACATTGGTCATGAAATATGTAGATGATCCTTGGTGAGTGAGCGCATGTACTTTCTTTGTTGATGCTGTTATTGAGTGCTGTCAAACACAAGTGTATTAAATCTAAGATCGCTGAATGTTGAGGGTAGGGGAGTATTTTCAAGTTAACCTCTAAATGTCTGTGGACTATAATTTAGATGTTTGGGACTTCGCAAATTTAAATGCAAGTGCAGAAATGTGTACTAATTCTGAAAGTGCAGTATCAATACAATATCCCATGCTTTAAAGGAAAACACTGCCTTAGAACTAAAAAAATCTATTTTTTCACTATATCTCTGTTTTCTGACTTATTTTAACATCTCAAAATCACTCTGACTGTTTCGTTTCTTATAGAATTTTAATATGTTTTCTGGAAAATGGCTGTCAATGGGGCTTGACTTATCAATGTGATCTTATTTTTCTTCAATCCTTTTTCTTTCCCATAATCCATTTCATGTCTGCTTTATGTGAGTCATGCTAGACATAAGGAAGTAGTGGTGTATTCACATTCCATTGACATATAATAGGATTAGTGTCAGTCACTATCATCTTTATATACTGTCTGTAACAGGACTACTGCTTGTATTTCTTGAATGGCCCTCATTTTTGTGTGTCTCGGGGCTTGTTTTATAGCATACTAAGGAATTATACAGCTGCAACCAGAGCAATTGCTAAATTGCAGGCCTTTGTTCAAAGTATCTTTTTGCAGACCAAGATGAAAAGACAGGCCCTCCCCCTACACTTTAGTAAATGTACTGATATTTTACAAGAATTAAAAGAACAAATATTTTCTGACTTTTATATGTCACAGACATCTTTGATAACACATTCAAATCATCTTAAAATGTAAAGTAGTATAAACAACAAACATTTAAAGTTTAACGGTTAGCATTTCAGTACTGTGATGCTGCTTATGTAAATTTGTCAAAAGAGGTGACAGCTGCTTTTGAACCATTGACTGATCTAATAGCTCTGTTTTGCTATGAATGACGTGGCTGCATTGTAAGCAGCTGTGCATCAGTGTCAGCTCTCTTCCGCTCCTGACTACAAATTTGTGCGTCTGTGGTATGCTGTGTACGTGCAGACAAGTTCCTCTGCAGCCTGTATAAGAAGTTACACTTAAAAAAAGTGAGTGGTCTGTCCCTTCCTTTGACACCAAAGTGAGAAAATGAAAGTTTTATAAAGTACAAACAGGTTTCAGGTACCTACACAGTGCTGGAGTTGTATTGTAGGGAGAAAAGCAACCTAAACGTTGAGTTAAACTGTAGGAAAATGTGAAGTTTTCCTTTAAGGTATGGGGGCATTTAAGTTAGTGTATACTAACTACTAGCTATCCCCTTACCATGACCCATGCCCTAACGTCCGTGAGTACTGCATGGAAGTTCAGTACAACGTCCGTTCGTTGTACTGAACTTCGCGTAAGAGCAGTTTTGATTAAGTGCACTTTCACTGCAATGTGCATTCCATACACTTATTTCGAAGTAGTGAACCTTCGATCTAGTGTGTGGAATCCATATATATATATATATATATATATATATATATAAGACCAGGCAGATGATGATAACACTAAGTTGTCAGAAAGAGAAAGAATTATGTTTACATTTATTATAAATGAGACAAAGACATGAACGTTGATAACAGGTTAATCAGTAACATTTCTACCTGAATGAATGTTTCCCCTCTTTGTTTCATAAGAAATGCTTACAGAGTACAACTTTGAAACTTAAGGAATATGGGGTACAGCAAATCTTTGTTATGTAAGAGTGTGGTTACATTGTGGTATGAAAAAGCAGAAAGAGCTTTTGCCATTGGTTATGGTAAAAAGTGAACCAGCTTTGTGAGAATTCAATTGCTTAAAAAAAAAAAGGAGGAAATAAGTTAGTAGGTATATTTCAATATTTTATGAGTTTAACTTATTGTGAGAAGTGCTTGGTTTACTTCAGGCAGTACTTTGTCAAGAACACAGAACATTCTGGTGGTGGTGAATGCGAATGTTGTACCACAGTTTTGCAAATATAGACTGAGAAGCTACTTCCTGTCCATTGAAGCATAACAATATTGGCAGGTTGGATTCTTCCTGTTGTAAAATGAATATTGCAGCATGTGTTTGTGTGGATTATAAATAGACTGATGAGGCTGCAAACACAAGGGTTGTGTGTTTCGTCTGGTGGAAGAATTGATGGCCATGTGAAGTGGGTGGATCTGTGTATTTGACAGGAAATAGGCAACTTCAGTACCTTGTAGGACTAAGACTTGTCTACAGTTTGCACGTCACCTTTCACAAAGCTGCTCTGCTACCAGGACTCCAGCTCTTCATTGCCACATGTTGATCGGCTACATTTGGGGACAGTTTGCTGTGTGATGAGACTTTTTTTTTCTCAGTTTTTTGTTTGAGTGCAGTTCACTCTGCATCAGCATTGCTGTTTCAGTCTGGTAATGTTTTCAATGTGTTACTGTGCAGTTTTTGAAAATGATTTTTCTGTGTGTGTGGGTCTGTACTTTGTTGCATAGGCCTTCAACCTGCCCCCATCCAGCTAAAATGCTGCTGCCTTTTTTGCAATAGAGTGCTTGTGGGTGTAGAGTTATACCCAGTGCCATTACCTTTCACTCACTTTACCCGCCACAACTCTAGTTAGAGCCAGGACAGGAATCGCTTTCAGGCTTCCGCCACTGAAGATTGATATATGTATGATACAGGCTATGTGGAACATGAATGACAGGCTGGCTATGATGTTTCTTGGCACCAGATGGCACATACAGAGAGTCTATTCCTTTTCCAATTGAATTGCCATTACGTTTTGCTTTTTGCACACGTTTTCACCTATGTTGGGAGTGTCCCCGTGTCACTTAACTTACTGCTGCTGGAGACATTTCCTCCTACAGCAGTTCTTTGTCATTCTCCCTGTACATCATCTATAAAGCTTGTCTTTCCTCATCCAAAGTAGCTGTTGTCGATAGTTTAGCCCCAGTACCATCACCAGTGCTGTGTCCATCAATACATATTTCATGCACTTCCTGACAGAGGCAGGTCTAATTTCTGCAATGGTGATTTCCCATTACCACCACATTACTGGCTATAACCTTGCAAGCTCTGGCACACCCCAGCTGCTGAGTTTCTAGTGTAGCTGGATGTTGTGCTGGTGGATGGAGCCGTGCTGCAACAAGTGACAGTAGTTTTTCTTGGTGCTGTTTCAGCAAAGTCTGTCAGTGATGATGCTGCTTCAAGTCCAAGGCTGCTTGCTAACAGGCCATTCAGCTTCAAGCTTAAATGCTTCATAGGCCACCCTTGTAGCATCTCTCCTACCTTCTGACTGCCAAGCTGCCAATTAGCACCCTGCTGTATCTTCTGAGTCAGACCCTACCCCCAAAAGGCCCCACAATTTTGTTGCCAGAAAAAAGTGTGTGCATATTCTAGAGGAGCTGCTTAGCTAGTTCAGAGGTGAGGATTTGTTTCCCAGAGTCACTCCCTGAGTACCTGAAGTTTGATTTCCTCAAACTTGTCCATGAGAAGGGTGATTGGCTTACAAACCCCATTCATTCACCACAGAGAAGGTTACAGGAGGCTTGCGTTTCAACCTTCAGACCTCTTGGATGGTCCTGCCATTGAAAGACATTTTTAAAGATATCAACAATATTGAACAGGGTAGCCCAGATATAATGGGCTCAGTACCCTGGAAAGCAGACAAAATATTCATCCACCCAGACATTGTACCTTTTGGTCCAAGATACCCAAACCTAATTTCACAATTGGAGCAGCTGCCCTTAAATGGACGTCATACATGGCTGAGTGTAGCAATCCATCCACCATACAAGGACTTTAAGAAAACAGATAGGACTAGGGAGACATGTCTTTGCCTCCTCTGTTCTCTCTCTGATGATGCTTAACTACCTAACCCTCATCAGTTTATTTTCAGAGGGACTTCCTGCACAGAATAAGCTATGTGGCAAATGGCCTGCCAGGAGAAGTAAAGCAGGATTTTAGGGAAAAACCTGCATTTCGCAGAATTGGAGAATCACGTCCCTTGTGTATAACATAATAGAAAGTTTGGGCATATGTACAAGAGTGAGCACTGGTATATCCACTATGGGCCAGTATATATGGCTTCTCTTCACAGAGAACACAGAAGTAGCATTCATTAACTGTGTGTTTACAGTTTTCCTCCTGTTTGGTGAAGGGATAGATAGGCACCTTAGACGGGGGAACAGGGTAAAACCAAAACAGCTGTGAGAGTTAAATTTCAGCCTACATAGGGTTTTTTTTCTAGATTGCAAGAATCTGATATGGTTCACAACAGCCTCAATAAGGGGTAGTGCAAAGGGGACCAAGACAAGAGGTAGAATGAGGGCAGTCAAAGGAAGCTGTCCCTCCACTTAACTGAGTGGCTGTATATCTATTAAGGACAAGCAGGTGAAGGATATATACACTACAAAATTCTTCTCAATGTCCTCACTCACCAAAAGTCCTTGTCAAAAGGCAGGATGTCACTGTCCTCAATAAAAAGAGCAACCCACGAGCTTCTACCACACCAAAGAGTACAGGGTGATTATACATAATTCGTTTTGGTGCCTTTCCCTCTCTAGCTATTTGCTCCCAGTACTTTGGTTCCTCTACCAGTGTTCTCCAGTAAATTCCAGCCTCCGCTTGCTTATTATTTGTGCAGCTAACTGCAGTCAACCCTATCGGCAAAATCTTCTTCCAGCATTCTCGTGTTGGCTTAGTTCTTAGAATACTTTCTGCTACTTTACAGATATAATATTCCACATGTCTGTTGTTACTGTCGGTTTACTATGAAAACCTGGAAATGCACCCAGTCGAGTGACGGCCCATCAAAATCAGGTTTTCCAGGAGGCTAATCATCAAACCTTACCATACCGAAGCCTGCATATCGACATCCGGATAGCACATGCAGGTCAACGGGCACATTTTCAGAATGGCAAATATCATAGTTTGAGATGGGGGCTGAAAAATGTTCTAATTTTCACTATTCTGATTCGATGATGTGATGACTCAACCGGGTGCATTTCCAGGTTTTCATAGTAAACCATTACTGTCTTTAAGGATCTGCTTCCAAAATCCCACTCTCTCCTTATTTCTTGAAATTTTCCCATTGTTTCACCATCCATCATCAATTTCCACATTGAATTGTATTATGTTTATGAACCTTAACTGTAAAATATCCGTTTAAATCAGGTAGTACTAAACCCTTGTTCTGTTGAATCAACTTATCCCACTTGACCCTTGCTCTCTTCCCCTTCCAGATAAATTCCTTCAGCTGTTTAATTGTCCACAACTTCTCTGGTTGATAAAAATGTGCCTGACCTGTATGTAAAACTAAAGGGACTAAACATTTTACACTGCTTGTATCTTGATATCCATGTCCATTAGCAGGAGCTTCCAGTTTGTCAGTTTTTGTATTCTCTTGCGTTTAGCCTGTTCCCAAATATCCTTAGCTGCCATAGCAGAAGCCTTTTTATTTCATACTCCTATTTTATTGTATCCCCATAAATATGGGTATTGCTGAACCAATGCATGTGCAGGTACATAATTTGCAGATGTTTTGTTCTCCTTTTCATTCCTCCTCAACGTATGAGTTCGGATCTGACTGAAGGTATTTTCTTTTATTTGTTATATACCCTTTGAGCTCATAGGGTATTTTCTTTATTCTACCATTGTTGCTAGTAATCTTTTTACTGTTCTTTCTCTCCCTCAAAAAAAACAACTTCTTTGTCTTAATTCCTTGTTTGTATTTAACCATGTTGGATAAGCCGACTGCATTTAAAAAATGCACTTTTTATGGGCACAAAATCCCTAATTCGGATGCCTATAAGGAGTTCATGTATTGCCTTAGTGCTGAAAACTCGGACAGTTCTTGTAAGGTTTGTTCTACTTTTAATCCAAGGGCCTTGGCAGATAGGCATAACAAACTTATTTTAAAAGGTTTGCTACCTGCTACTACTACGTCTTCTGGTGCTCAAATACCCCTAAAATCTAGTAAATTGGCTCAATTGGAGTATAAGAAATACACTTCTCTGAAGTCCTCAAGGTCTTCATTGGAGCCTCTGACCAAAACAAAAATAATTTCGGATCCAGCATCATCTGAGCTCCCATTGTTATTTCAGTATCCCCTACTAATTCTATCCTAAGTTCTTGGATCTGAAGGTGGTACATCTTACAGGAGTCATACACCAGAATTTCTTATTATACTGTATCACCCACCCTGCCTGCTCAGTTGCTTCAGACTTCCAGGAAACACTCCAGGCCTCCATCCACAACTTTCTCTGCGTCCACCAGGAATTTATCAGAAATGGATGTGGATAGGGTGATGTGAAAATTTCTCAGAGCTCTGATCCAGATGAGGGTCTTACCAGTTTCTTCATCCCCTATCACATCGGTGAGTGTGCTTACAACATCCAGGACCAGTCTATCTCCTTCTCTGATCCATCCTGTGCTTTCAGAGTCCTAGGATCTGAAATCCCTGAGAGGTCTGGTGTCTGAGTGGACGAAAGCTTCTTCTTCGACTCCGGCTATATCTTTGACTAGTTCTGCTCTGATATCCTTGGATCAGAATGGGTCCTGGAGCCAAAGTGTTGGCATCAGATTTGAGGTGATAGGTTCAGTTCCAATTTTGTCCCTTCCCTTTGGCCCTGGACAGTTCGTATTCGGTTCTACCCTCGAGGTGCGGATCCTAGAGTGGTCAAGACCTACCTTCATCAGAAGTTTCAGATCTGAGGGGGTGGGTCGAAGCTTCTCCAGGTCCGTCAGCTTTCAAGGTGGTGCAAAGAGCTTTTTCTGTCTCCAGAGAACCGCCTTCTCATTTTTTAGATCCTACCCCTCTTCTGTCATCGGTTCTGAGCTCTGAGTTGATCAGACTTACTCCACAGGGACAGCCAGTTCCAATAAATGTCCAACTGGTTCCAATAGAGGAACTTCCCCTCTCTTCCAACACCTCACCTAAACATCCCACGGAGGAGTTGTATTGGATGAGACCATGCAAAAGGAGACACATTGACTCCCTGATAGTCACTCATGGAGGATACCGATTTTGATGAAGGAGAAGGGACCCCCAGATTTCCAACAGATGACATTTCCTTTGGAGATATTTTAGAAATCTTAAAACAAAAAGGTGGTTGGACTTCCCAAAACCCCTCTCCAGAAGAATCTGTATTTTTGGAGGCTTTTTGTTCTGGCCTATCTACACCTTAGGTTAATCTCCCCGGTATATGATCTTACTGATTTGGTTTCCCACCGGGCTTGGAATGAACTGGATACTGTTGAACTAATCCTGAAAAGACCTGATAAATTTTTATCCCTGCTAACACACAGATCCCACTGGAGCAAAGGAGTCCCAGTTTATGCCACCAAGGAAGAGCTAGCAAAATAGAGCTCTTATTTCCATCTGCCAAACAAGGAGTTTGTGTTGGACAAATTTGGAAAGTGAGTCTTTGCCTTGGCAACCTTTGCTCTGAGGTCATGAAACTACCTGGCACACTTTACTAGACTTCAGAGAGATTTGCCCAAAGGGCTATCAAATACAGTCTCAGAGTCCATGTCTGCAGAGCATTTCAAAAGAACATCCTTGCAACTAGCCACTCTTTTATCCATATCAAGTGCTTTCATGAGGTTATTCTCTTACACAACTGAAGGAACCTCATAAGCAGCTGGTTCAGGCATTGCATTAAGGAGACTTGCCTGATGTGAGGTATTGCCATCTGTACCAGGTAGAATAGGGTAGTGCATGTATAACATATGTTGGCATAGTTTGTAAATAATTTTCTGTCATTTGACTATCACACTGACTTGTAAAGATGCTTATGTAAAAAATGTATAAACAGTGTCATTATAACTGATTCAATGGTTATGTTTAAACAAAGAATTCTTTGATTTTCAAATACTGCAACAGATCTTAGAAAAGTTCTGAGTCGGTTTCCTACCTGAGTCATGTGGTCTACTGTGATGTCATTCTATAACCAGCACTGAGGGGATTGAACTCATAGATTAACTTGTTTTGTTTTCTTTGGAACCTGATATAAAAATATAATCTATTTTGATAATCACATGTTTTATATTTTATTCTTTATTATTAAATATTTTTATACCTTTTATTGTGGCTGGTATTTTAGAGATTTCTTTTAATGTCTTGAGAGTACTTATGCTTATTCTAGTGATGCCTTGGCCACTCCAGAAAGCCTTGCTGCTTGGATTTCACACTACCATTTATGTTAGCATTGATTTTACTCAGTATAATTGGATACCTTTGTAAGAGCGTGATAGTATCTAACTGGTGGCAGTGTAGTTACTTTATTGTCTGGGCATAAGGGGAGAAAGGTAGTAAATCTGTGCTAGCCTTTCTCAAGAGTGAGTGAGTGAGTGAGTGAGTGAGTGAGTGTGTGTGTGTGTGTGTGTGTGTGTGTGTGTGTGTGTGTGTGTGTGTGTGTGTGTGTGAGAAAATTAAATATCAAGGTGTGGGTGTGTCAACTAATTGAAACTGGGACACAGTGCTCCAAACTGAGCCTTGTTTGGGATCTGGATAGACAGAGAGTCCAGTCCCAGGTTTGGGAATGTGTTCCTTGTGTGCTCTTGGGGAAAACTGTGCTTGATGCAGAGAGCTGCATTTGAAATACTCTAAATACATTCCTGTTTTTAGTGACCGTCTCTCACCAGCATCGATGGTGAGGATTGAGGTTCCTTGATTATTGGCCCCATGGTAAAGAGAGGCCGTCACACCTGGATGTGGCTACGTGACTTTGTGGAGCCTTTTAAGATGTCCTTTATTAACTCCCCATTCGATGGCACTTCCTTGTTTGGGCCATCAGTAGAAGAGACTCTTACCCACAGCGAACTAGATGGAAAGACTGTCTGCCATGGGAATCAAGTTTTCTACTCCCCAATGAACCTTTTCCAGGAATCAGAAGATGTGGTTCCAGAAATCTCAGGGACCTTTCCAATACCTGCATTGTGATCATTTGTCCCTAGGCAGAGGAGCTAACTATAATGGAAGACATCACCCTAGAGGCAGAGAAGGCCCACAGAATCGGGGTTTCAGAAATTCTTTTCCAGACAAACCCTTCCAGCACTCCCGAAGTGCTGCCCGACTGTCCATCTCTGGAGGTAGCTGGGGGATGATTGTCCATGCAACCAGATGCCTGGGCAAATATAACCCAAGAATTATGGGTGCTAACAATAATATTCAGAGGTTATTACATACCATTTTCCTACTCCCTCCCTCCAAAAGAAAGACGTTTCATGACATTCCATTCAGTCAAAGTAAGGCAGCAGCACAAGAAATACAGAAGCTGCTAGAAAAAAAAAGTCATCCAAAAGGTCCCACCAGACCAAATAGCATTCAGAACTTATTCACACTTCTTTTTAGTATCCAAGAAAATGGAGGACCTTAGATCCATTTTGGATCTAAGCAATTTGAATCAATACATGAAGAAAACAAAGTTGCAAATGGTCATGGTACAGTGCATCCTACCCTTTCTTCACAAGGGTGATTGGATGTTCTTAGTAGATCTTCAGGATGTGTATTATCATATCAAAATAGACGCTCCTGAAGACACTTGCGCTTTCAGCTGGGCACCAGCTATTACCATTTCAAAGCCCTGCCCTTTGAACTCACCACAGCCCCCAGGGTGTTTACCAAATGTATGGCAGTGGTGACAGCTGTCTTAAGACTAAAAGAACTCTGAGTGTTTCAATATCTAGATGACTGGCTCCTCACTGCCCCCTCTAAGCATCTCCTTGTGCATACCAGGGACTATTTGCTCCAGAGTTGCAAGTCGTTGGGTATAACAATAAACTATGCTAGAACAAATGTAACACAGTCCAGAGCCTGGAGTTCATTGATACACTTCTGAATATGACAATGCAGTTAGCATCTCTACTGCCTCATTGCATTTCCACTGTCAGAAGTCAGGTTAATCTTCTGCTTTCCCATCCATCTCCTTCAGCAAGATCAGTACTGCAAGCACTTGGTTCTATGGCATCAGCCATTGTATTACTTCCTTGGGTATGTTTCTTTATGCATATTCTCTAATGGACTGTAGTTGTGTAGTGGTCCATTCGGCATCACCCCCATCTTTTCCAGTCAAGTTTATTTCACTTTGCAAATGACACATCCATTGGTGGATCCAAATCGGTCATATTCATCTAGGACGACCTATGGATCTACCACCCCCGCCCAATGCCCACAGTGACCATGGATGTTTCTCAGCTGGGGTGGGGGAGACATTTCATGGGAAGAACAGTTCAAGGCATGTGGTCACCCAGGGAGACCAATCGGCATATTAATGTTCTAGAGGTGAGAGTAGTCCTATTTGCACTGCAGTTATTTCAAGATGTTCTCCCCCTAGGGACTGTTGTCATTCAGACTGACAACATGTCTGTAGTCTGGTACATCAACAAACAAGGAGGAACTCAGTCTTATTCCCTCTGCAGAGAGGACATGAGAGTCTGGGAATGGGTGATCTCATCAGACCACTTTCTAATTGCATTGCACATTCTGGGGAAAATGAATGTACTAGCAGACAAATTAAGCAGGTCCATTTTGATCAGTCTGTGGTGAAATTATGTTTTGTTGCTGGGGCCAACCTTACAGCATTCTTTTTGCAACTCTCCACGACAACAAGTGCAGCAGGTACTTTGCTCTTATCCTCCCCCGGGGAGTTACCAAGAGATGCTCTAGTTCATGCTTGGCCCTTGGATCGCCTTTATAATTATCCCCCTCTCCCATTGATTCACATATTTCTGCAGAAAGCAAGTCAGCTGAAGAGTGCAGTAATCCTCATTGCTCCTTTCTGACCTCGTCAAGTATGGCTCCCCTTCCTACGGTCTCACTTTCATTATCCTCCTTGGATACTCGAGCCGTTCTGGATCTCCTCTCTCATCCATCAGGGATCTAACATCCCAACATACAGGTCCTCAAACTAACCACATAGTTTCTCCACTTCAAGTAATGGCTAGACAGCTCAGGCTATCTTTCCCTGTATGTGAAATTATTTTGGCTTCTCAAAGAGAATCTACCAAAAAAGTATACAAGAGTGAGTGGAAACTATTCTCCATTTGGACTTTGAATAATCAGTTGACACTTTCTCTGCTCTAGTTTCTGCTATTCTTCAACTTTTGGCAACTCTTTTTAAAGGAGAAGCAAGTTTCCCTACAACCAAACTTCAGCTGGCAGCAATTTCTAATTTTCACACGGGGGATAGAAATTGTTTGGCTTCATCCAAATTTTGCAAGGTTTTTCTGAAAGGTATTTTTCTTCTAAGACCTCCAATAAAGGATCTTCACCTCCTTGTGATCTGACAGTTGTGTTACTACAAGGTCTAACTCAGAAACCTTTTGAACCTTCAACTAAAACTGATTTAAAATTTCTTTCATGGAAAACAGACTTCTTAGTAGCTACTACTTCTGCAAAGAGAATGTCTGAACTCCAGGCTGTTTGTTCAAAAACACCCGTCACCGTTTTTCATAAAGATAAGGATACCTTATGGTCAAACCCTTTTTTTTTTTTAACCTAAAGCGGCTTCAGAAAATAACATTAACCAGTCATTCACTTAACAGTCTTCTTTCCAATTTTTTTTAATTAAGGAGAGTACGTGCTACATCTCCCTGATGTACATGGACAGCTACATCTTTATCTTCACAGAATGGAACAAATTAGAAAGTTTGATCAACTCTGTCTCTTTTTACCAAAAAGGCTGGGTTGTCTCTAAAGTCACTGTAGCCAGATGGATTACAAACTGTATTTCTTGGATTTATTCTCAACAAGGCATGACCTTACCTAAACCATGCTCATTCAACCCAAGGCTCATTCAGCCAGATCCAAGGCTGCTTCATCTGCTTTTTGGTCAAGAACATCTACTGATATTTGCCCTGCAGCTACATGGTCCAATGTTCATACCTTTGTTACTCATTACAAATTGGATATCATTTCTAAAAATAGAGCTGCCTTTGGTTCAGTGTGCTTTGGAATATCCTTTCATGAGGGCCAGCCAAGATCAACATAGCTGGGGACTGTGTTCCATACACTGAGGAAGAATGAAAAGACAACATCAGATTTAAAAGTTATGTATTCACCATAACTAGGCATCTCTGTTGTCCATTTACATCTTCCTCAACCCTCCATCCACCCCCCCCATCCATTTATTTTTCTGGGAAGACCTATTGGACTGTATTTGGACCCTACAGTTCCAGGTTTGAGCTATACCTCAGTTTAACTATAGGGTTATATGGCAACAAATTCGGTCTGAGGTAATGGGGATGGAATAAGTGCATTGTGGGTAGAGTGAGGAGCTCGAAGGTGGATCTAAAGTCTGGAATATGTGGCTGAGTATGGTCTGAAGATCAGGTCTGAACCCATATATTGAAGAAAAATGAAAATGGACAACACAGATGCCTAGTTATGGTAGGTACATAACTTTTAAGTATATCCTTTGTTTTATCTGCATTAATGTTTTATCCCAAAAAGACTTGAAACTCTAAAAATGTTGCACAACACTGAGATGTCATTTTCCAGTTTTTATCAGGTACAAAATATAATCATGTGCAAATACAGCTAACTTTTCTTGATTGATGTATAGACCCTAGGGCTGATAGCCTAGTACCTACCTATGAACCTATGATTACCATAGAAATTATATCCTTGAATTTCTGAGTCCCTCATTTTCCTTGCCAGTGGCTCGAAATATAAAACAAATAAATTGGAAAGAGGACACCCTTGTTTGGTTTCTCTGTTCAGGCACAACTTATCATAGCGGAACCATCCCACTTTAGTTCTTGCCACAGATAACTCATATATCCTCCTAGTTAACCTTATTATTATGTCAGGGAATGCAAATGCTTCCATTGCCCTATTCACAAAATCCCAGCTTACTGTCAAATGCTTTCTATGAATCAAGACCTGGCAACAGCAAATGTTTTTTCTTACATTCTGCTTCCCTGTGGATCACCACCTTTATGTTAACATAGTCAAATGTTTGTCTCCTGTCTACAAAACCACACTGATTTATCTCTATCAGTGTTGACAACACCTTTGCCATTCTCCTGTTATAGACATAAATACTTTATAGTAATGATTTAAAATTGAAGTGAGCCTTATTTAGCTTGGTCTGATGGGTCATTACCATCTTTAGGTATTGTATCCACCACAGCTTTTTTCCAGGATGTTGTTGCTCCCCGCACTTTTAAAATACTGTTAAAACCTTCCAGATCTTTATCCTTTAACCTTTGTCAGCACCTGTAAATAATTCCTGTTACTTCTTAACCATATCTCTTTTTCTTTTATTGCTTCAGTATTTCTAAACTCCATTTAATTTTATCCTACTCAGTAGCTATAATGTCTGAAGAAATTTCTGTCTGCCTTAATAAGTCTCAAATAATTTTCACAACCCATTCCACAAATTCCTCTCTTTTGAATGGGTAGGTAGAAAATCACCAGTGTCTCTGTTTTACTTTATTACTCAACATTTTTATCTTGATGTTTATTGGCGTATGATCTGAAATAATTGTTGGATGTGTCTTGAAGCTTTCAATTAAATGCATGTCTACCTGTAAAATATAATTTCTGTGTAGTCTAACCCAGTTACTGTACATTGGGAAATAATATGAAAATTCTCTTCAAGTTCCCACTACTGAATCCACAACTTCCATGCCAAATAATTTCGTAAATATCTTCAGAAATCTACCTTCTTTTGTTATATTTCCCCTTATAGTTCCCCCAGATACATCCCCACTGTTTAAAATCAAGTTCCAGTCCCTTCATGTAAGTAATGCTGAAAGCTCTGATTATTTCTCTCAAAATTGATTAAGCTCTCTAATAGTTTTAGGTGGAATATAAATGCACACCAACATCATTCTCATCTCTTGCCACTATCCCTTACTGCCACCAATCTACTGTTATATTTTCCATCTTCTATCACTATTGGAGCTCCTCTAACTATTAGTATAATTACTCTCATTTTCCTTTGTCCCTGATATTCTGCTGAATATGCATCCTGAAATCCTTTCTTTAAAGTTTACATGCTCATTTCTTTACAAATGGGTGTCCAGCAGCATTGCTATTTGCACTCTGCATATCTTAATATAATTCAATACCTTGTCTATATTTCTAAAGCCATTTATGTGCCAGAATAATATGGATAGCCTAACCATTATGATAAGAAATTATTATATACCAAGGATATACCCTTTGAGCTTGAAGAGCAGGCATACTCGGGCAACTCTGCAATCCACGGCTACCACCCAACCCATACAGTCTAGGAAGGAATCAGTACTGCAAAACTAACCCAAGGATATACCCATTGAGCCTGAGGAGAAGGGTCAGTCCATTCAGGCATTCTACATCACACCTGGGTAACTCTGCATTCCACGGCTACCAGCCCACCCATACAGTCTAGGAAGGAATCAGTACTGCAAAACTAAACCAATTCTACATGTATGTGTTATGATAGTGAAGCTTTAACATTAGCTGTGTTACCTAGTAGTTCTCAGTGTGCTGATAACACTGACTGTTTGAGCCTTGTGTCCTCTCATCCCTCCAGCTTGTGTAGTAATCCTAATTGTCCACTAGACAGTATACACTTAATTCAGGTTCTTCCTATTCTCTGTGATTAAAAATTAACCCTCAAGCAGCCCTTTCAGTGCTGTTTACCTTGGTTTTGTATCACTTGAGCCCCACTTGTTTATTTGCATCTCTATACAATCCCATTCATTGCTAATGTATCTCCCTACGCTAATCTGTGCACAAACTGGCTTCTAATAAACAAGTCAGTGTAAAAACACACTCCCAAACATAATAAACTTTGCGATCTCTTCTCTCCTTCACTTTATAAGTAGAGTTTGTATTACTACTCATCCCCTCTGAGGCCTTCACTGATAGTTTTCCACTGGTTGCCTCTCTGGTTTGACTGGTTTCTTTGCACTGCACCTGGTTTACATCCTTATTGCTACCTCCCACTGCCAATAATAAGTCTATATTAGATTCCTGCTGTTTATGGACCCATCTTTAAATTACTAGTCTCCCATCAGGACACAAGTGCTCATCAGCAGTTGAATTCTGTTTACTTTTAAGCCATCAGATACTTACCTGGTGATCCACAGCTTGGAAGAGTTTAAGCCCCGCTCTGTTCGCCTGTGCTATGCATGAGCTCACTTTGCGCCCCACCCTGCCTCCTAATCCCACCCACCCCCACTACATCTAGATTTATTCTAGGCACTAACCCCTCCCAATAACCATCAACCAATCAAAACAATACTAGTAACCTATCTCCTCTGCCGCTCACAGTACCCCACCCACTTCCAATCTAACTGCTCTTTTGACACAGTCATGCTACTACCTAATGTGCTTACACTCTTTACCTGCACTCTTCTTGCACACCTTACATCCTACCTGAACTCGATAGTAGACAAACCTCACCACTATCACTGCATCTTTACTCTCACTTCTATCCATCACCCACCTACTAATTACACTTGTCATACCATCACAATCTCTATCCCAATGCACCCACCACACTACCTGTTACATTCAAACAAATAATATCCCTAAAATATGACAGGTTAATTACCAGATTTATAAAACTTATGTTTACTGCCCTATCTAAATTAGCCCTCAGTGCTGATATCCACCCTAACCCTGGTCCTGCCATTACCAACTCCTCACCTAAAAATCTGCCTAATAGCTGCTCCTTCTCACAACTAACATCCAACAGAAAGCCATCTGACCTCCTGTTTGTGTCTAAATATCAGAAGTATAACTAATAAAACCCATGACCTAAATGCCAGCATAGCCTTATACTCTCCTGATATTCTCATCCTGACTGAAACTTGGCTCAAACCTCACATTAAAAGTGAGGACATACTCCCATAAATTTATACAATTCTTCAAGTAGATAGACTATCTAAGAAAGGGGATGGTGTGGCTCTAATGTTTAAACACCACCTCAATATCCAGATCCTAAACACATCTGCCCCCCACACTAGAAATGAAGAAATCCTATATGCCAACCTCAAACTAAACCCAAATAAAACAATCAACATCATAGGATGCTACTTGGCCAAAACATCCCACCCCTGGAAAGCCTCCTGAACTGGGCTAACCATTCCCTACCCCAGGAAACCATAATCCTTGGTGACTTTAATATCAGCTGGCTATCTTATAGTAACAATCATCCTGCCCAGCACCTAAACCTTCATGGTTTCTGGCAACTAATACAGTCATCTGCCCGGATAAATAAAAACACTTAACAAATAATTTTTTTTTTTTTACATTTGTTGATCGGGAAAGTCCAACTAGGCTCCACAGGGCCTGTTTTCAGTGGAGGTCTGGGGAGAAATGCTCAAGACGCATGTCTTTTTAGAATGTGGGAGGAAACCGGAGTACCTGGAGGAAACCCACGTAAGCGCAGGGAGAACATGCAAACTCCGCACAGAAGGCACCCCAGCCAAGAATCGAACCAGAGAACCTCTTGATCTGAGGCAACAACATTAACTGCTGCACCACTGCTCCGCCCATATACTACTCTCAACTGGATATTAGTCAATAAAGACCCTCACTCATACTTATCTGGCTGTCTACCAGACAGCCTCAGTGACAACACTCCAACATTCCTTCTGAGACACCACTTAAATTGTGCTAAACCCATCATCTAAAGGCAAATCAGAAATAGGGTAAATGTTAACCCTCTCTGCTTTATCTCATCCCTTTAAAAATGTGATTGGACACAACTAAAGTACCTCAATCTGGATGAAGCCATTCACTTCTTCAGTATCACCTTCCTAAACATCCTAAACACACATGCCCCCATAAGAAATGCCAGAGTCAAAACACAGTACTCCCTTGGCTACAAAAAAGCACCAGGGCACTAATGAAAATCAGAGATAAGGCCTGGGAGCACTGGCGCTTAACAAAAAGACCCCTGCTCTAAACAGTCATTCCTAGAGTTGTGCAACAAGGTCAAAAAGCAAATAAAAGAAGATAAAACCCAATATTATCAGTCTGCCCTAAACTCCTCTCATCACAACCCTAAGCAGTTCTGGTCCACAATAAACTCCATTCTCCAGCCAGGTAAAGCAGGCACCCCCCCCCACCTACCACTTCCCCTTCCTCCAGCAGTATTGCTGACTCATTCAATAAACACTTTACTGAAACCATTCTGTCTTTGACTAAACAATACAACCCTCTAGCCACCTTCCCTACATCAAAACCAAATACTCTGCCCACACTCTTTTCTTTTTCATCAGTACCTATCTCCTATGTAAAAAAAAACTTCTATTGAAACTTAAGAGTACAAAACTTGCAGCTGACAATTGCCCCTCTGAATACCTAAAAATAGCAGCAGAAGCCCTAGCTTATCCAGTCTTTATCTTAATTAATCGGTCCTTATCAGAAAGCTATGTTTCCACACTGTGGAAAATATCCCACATCATTCCCCTCCACAAAGATGGCTCCTTCACTGAACTTTCCAGTTACCACCCCATAGCCATCCTTTCTCCACTTTCCAAGATACTTGAGAAATGCATCCATTCTCAAATCTTAGACTACGTCTTAGTTAATAACCTCCTCTCCAGCACCCAGCATGGTTTCAGGCCATACCACAGCACTACTACTGCGTTGCTGTCTTTCACTAATTCTATCCATCATAAAATTAATGGCCTGTTCTCCTCTGCTATATTTCTGGATCTATCCAAGGCTTTTGACATGGTCTCACATAAACTGCTAATCTCTGTTCTCACTAACCTATCCTTTTCCCAATCAGCTACTGATTGGTTTCACAGCTATTTGACTGGCCGCCAACCATCAGTCTGGCATAATGACCTATTTCTTCGACTTCCTGTAACACTCGGTGTTCCCCAAGGCTCCATCCCTGGTCCCCTACTATTTTCACTTTTCACCAATGTTCTATTCACAGCCACCAAGCATGCTTCTTTTGTACAGTATGCAGATGACTCCACCCTCATCTGCTCAGCCCCAACTATACCTGAACTTCATAAGATCACACAGGAAGCCTTTTCATCTGTAGAAAACTGGCTATCTAATGCCCAGTTATTAATCAATCCAAGCAAGACTAAACTTATCTTCCAACCCACTAAACCTAACCCAGTTATCCTCCACTTTAGTATTCTAGCCAAAGACAATACCGTCATCTCTCCAACAGAACACACCAAACCACTTGGTGTTAAGATTGATAACAATCTCAGATTTGACACTCACATTTCTCTTACCCTAAAAAAGGTTTACAAAAAACTAGATGTATTGTACAAAAACAAACAATTCCTCACCAAGACAGCCAGAATTTTTGCTGCCGATTCCCACCTAATCTCCACTTTGCTCTATGCCTCTCTTATACTTACCTACCTTAGACAAACAGACCTAAACAATTTCAAGGCTTGCTACAACAAAATTGCTAAGTTTGCCAGTGGTGCATTTTATCACAGCCACCACTTGACTAGCTTGAACTCCCTCAACTTCTTCATCTGAATCAACTCTTTCTTGCCCACAAGTTAGTAAACCATTTTATTAAAGTCCCATCCTTTCAAAACCTTCTCCATCCCTACTGCTCCACTAGACCACTACACTCTAGCAAAAATCTACTTCTAGTGACCAAACCCAAGACCTCAGCGGGAGAAGCACTATTCTCCTGCTTCATATCTAGATTATGGAAACAATCCCCCCCTCTATAACCACGCTACCTTCTTGCAATCACTTCAAGACTGCATTAAAAACTCACTTGAAAAGTCTCTGGTTATGCCCATGCACCAAATCCTGACTAGTAACCTTCATTTACCTCCCCTCCCCTAGCCACCCTGGCTCACACGTCTGATCATTGCATTCCTTCCTCTGCAGGCTCTGGTTCACCCTTTACACTCCCCTTCAATCCTCATTCAATCTCTCAGACTTGTTATAACATGCTTAACTACCTCACTTCATCTCAACTCCAAATACATATCCAACTGACTTACACCTAGTTTCCTCTCACTACTCACTCAGTCTCCTCTCTTATTTCTCTATCTTCCCCTTCCATCCCATTAGCCCTTCTAGCTTGTTTCACCTTCGTGTGGAGCTTCTGCTTAAGTTTAGTGCAATATTTGTATATAAAATTTAGGTATATGAGTTTAGAACAGTATCCATTTGAGCTTAGTACTATCTGTATATACATCCTACCTTTATTCCTAGCCTCTAGCTAGATATTGGTATATCTGTTCATTGCTATGTTTCATATTGTATGTATAGCTAATGTTTGCTGCAGTATGTATTAATGTATATTCAATTGTTGTTCATGTACTCCGTTGCTCATTTATTGTTCTGTGGAGTTTTTCTCCCCGGCCCTGCACTGTAAAAGGACCTGTGTCCAGTTGGAATTTCCCAGTGAATAAATAAATAAATAATAAATAAATTATTCCCACCTGTTTGTTATACATGACAGCTTTTTTAAATGTCTTTTTCCAACTTTTGTATTATCTGCACAAACTAATGTTTGGCAGGTTACTCTTTTATACATTTGTTTCTTGTCATATCCATTTGAACCTATGTCACATTTTTCAAGACTTTTTATTTTAATAAAAACCCTCAAAAAATATACCTTAAGAACCTATTAACTTAAAACGCACAAATCTATGCACATCTTCAAATAATGAAGTTTAACCCTCTTGACAGGGGTAACTGTTCCAAATTGACAGCTGCACCCATGGGTATTACCTAACCTAAAATTAAAGTTATGTATGCTAAAGCATGTATTATAGTCTGTTCTCCCATTGCTGTCTGTTCTTTTCTTATGTCTGTAGCCCTCCTAGATGTGATAAATAGCTTTTATACTTTCAGAAAGCATGTATCTGTATATAGTCTTAAGAAAAAGTGCACTGGCTAACTGTAAATAAAACCAAATTACACAAATTTTATACTGTTCTAGTAAATGCACATGAAGTATTTAGGCTGCTAGTAAAGCTATCTGTAGCTCTCCTACTTTGGACACAATAGAAGATTCTTATTGGGTTCCGTTCAAACAGCTTTATTATATACAAACACATCACGCTAGAAGTTTACTGACTTTAACTTAAGTATCTTATATACAAACTAACTACTGCAGTCATACATGCTTACTCTCTGACTGTACTGTCAAAATGGCACTGGAAATAGCACATGCCTGATATTTATATGTGCACATTCAGTCCTTGATATACTTTCTAAAGACACAGCACATACACTCTGATCTACATCCTCCGTCTTTGAGAAATAGATCATGCAACATTATGAATCTATTTGGCATGCAGATATTACAAGTAGTTCTTTGTCATGCAATTTTACAAGACTATATATATATATATATATATATATATATATATATATATATATATATATATATATACACAAACACACAAAAGGGTTTAGCAACTGGAGCTCTCTCTACAGAATGTTCAACCTTGGAAGTATTTGGAACATATTCAGGAATGGAAGTAAAGACTGAAACACTCTGGGATGGGAACATCTGGTTCGCTCTGAGATCTAGAGTCTGTATCACAGGAATAATGCTGCAATGATGATTCTGGTACAGGAAGAAGATGCCTGTGATTTCTCCTGTACTCCACACCCTCTGATTCTACAAGGTAGGATCTTGGCTCTGCACATATGCCTGTAACTTGACCGACACAGTCAAAAACTTTCACCATTTTTATCCTCACTGCCTTTCCTTCCCTCAATGAACAAAGAAATCTGCTTGATTTTTCATAACTGGACTTCTGTATAGAATGCTTCTTGAATGATTGAGCCTTGATGGTTTTGTTGTTCTTAGTTTTAGGCCTCAGTAAACTGGAACTAATAGGTAGCGTTGTTCTGGTTTGCTTGGATAGAAGTCTTTGAGCAGCTGAGCCAAGTCACAGGGTATGTTTCTGAAATCAGGCAAATTCAAAAATTCATCGGTCTTGTCACACTTTGACCTTTCAAGTAATTGCACTGCACATTCAGCTAGTCAATTTGACTGGTTCGTGAAGGGTCGATCTTGTCTCCTGAACCTGATTGACTTCTTCGAATCAGTCTCCAGAGCCATGGACAAGGGTAAGGTGGTCCACACAGCCTATCTAGACCTTGCCAAGGCCTTTGACACCACCCCCCCACTCTGGAATCATAGATAAACTTACTAAACTGGGCATTAATCCCTACGTCACCCAATGGGTTGCTAACTGGCTTACTTAAAGAACCCACACTGTAAAAGTAGCCGACTCCAAATCCAGCTCCAGACGAGTGACAAGTGGAGTACCTCAGGGTTCAGTCTTGGGACCGCTCTTGTTTGGCATCTACTTATCTGAAGTACAGGCCAACACTAAGGGACTCTGGCTAACAAAGTTCGCAGATGACTGCAAACTGGGAGCCATTATTGAATCCCCAAATGATGTGGATACTCTACAAAAGGGCCTTACAGAAGCAGATGCTTGGTGCCAGAGCCATGGGCTCACGCTCAATGCCAAGAAATGTATAGTTATCCCCTTTGGGAAAAAAAATGTATCCGTGAATTACCATATAGGTGGCAGTACACTAAACACCGAAAGTGTGATAAGAGACTTAGGGACACAGGTGGACAGTGGTCTCACCTTTGATAACCACATCGCCACAACAGTCAGGAAATCCTTCTATGTGGCACATCTCATCACTAAGGGCTTTTCATCCAGAAAAAAGGAGGTCATTGTCCCACTGTACTCATCCCTCATTAGATCCATTATAGAATCCAACGCCCCGTTTGGTATGTACCTCTCAAGACATCTGCAACAACTGGAAAGGCCACAGAAATACCTCACTAAAAGAATCACAGGCCTAAAGCAGATGCCCTATGCTGACCGCCTTAAAAAACTCCAGCTATACTCTGTCGCATATCGTCTACTCAGAGGCGATCGCTGCTTAACATACGAGGCCATGTCAAACCCAGAGCTGTTGGACATGCTACACTTAAGGAAATCCCAATCACTCAGAGCCACACGCTCCAGGGATCTAAATCTTGTCATCACAATAAACAAAACATGCTGGAGGGATAGGTTCCTGACCCAGAGACTCCCCAGACTCTGGAATAGATTGCCCATACATGTCAAGCAGAGTGCCTCTCTGGCCCTCTTCAAAAAGAACTTTGATGATTGGATGGGAGAAAGGAAATTCACCCCGGTGATCATGTCTGATAGCCTAGTACCAACCTATGAACCTATGAATATTCAGGACAGCTAGTAACATGTACAAAGTCCCATTCTTTTGCATATTTATGAAACAACTGAGTAGTAAATTGAGTGCCATTGTCAGAAATAACTTTGTGTGGACTACCATGGCCTGAGCAATGACGTTTCAACTTAGTAATAACAGTAGTGTATGTTAGGTTAGGTAGTAAGTCAATCTCAAACCGACTTGAATAAGAGTAAACCAATACTAAGTAGTGTTGAGTGACCCACTCAAAGATATCAGTGGCTACTGCTGACCAAGGTAGTTCAGGAACTTGACTTAGGTAAAGTGGTTTCTTTGCAAATGCAGTCTAGTACTATTGCATACTGAACAAGAAGAAAGTACTTTATCAATGTGTTTCAATAATGAAGGCCAAAATACTAGTTCTCTCACTGTTCTCTTAGTGGATGCGGAACCTGGGGTGACCATGATGCAAAATATGGATATATTCGTGTTTAAGGACCTTTACAAGTAATGCCATCTTTCATCAACATTTCATCTCTGTAAGGAAAATAGGTTTGCACTTCAGGTGTTACACTAGATTGCTTTGAAGGCCATCTAAGATTAATGTAGTGATTGAGCTTTTGCAAAATTGCATCAGTCTTTATGTGATCTCTCAACTCATCAAGCCTAGTTCATAGGTTAGTACTAGACTATCATCCCAAGGGCCTAAGTAAGCCTAGCCAACAAGGTTCCCTGGCTTATGCCACCCAAGAAAGCTAACTTCCTGTGCCCCTGTCGAGCAGAGCCACAGAAGTGATCCCTGGGGTGTATTTCCTATTTCCCATCCACTCATCAGATTTTTCTTGAAGAGTGCTAATGAGGAACTTTGCTTGACATAGACGGGTAGTTTGTTCCAGAGTATAGGAAGTCTCTGGGCCAGGAATCTAACCCTCCAGCATGTCCTGCTTGTTGTGGTAACAAGATTTAGGTCCCTAGAGTGTGTAGCTTGGCGGGATTGGGATTTCTTTAGATGTAGCATGTCCAGCAGCTCTGGGTTTAACATAGCTTGTTGGGCAGAGATCTCCTCAGAGTAGGCGATATGCTACAGAGTAAAGCTGGAGTTTTTTGAGACGGTCAGTGTAGGGCATCTGTTTGAGGCCAGTAATCCTCTTTATGAGGTACTTCCATGGCCTTTCAAGCTGCTGCAGATGTCTTGTGAGGTACATTCCAAAAGGGGAGTTGTAATCTATAATGGGTCTAATGACTGCCAAGTAGAGGGGAACAATGACCTCTTTTTTCCTGGATGAGAACCGTTTTGTGATGGTGTGCCACATAGAAGGATTTCCTGACTATGTGGCAATGTGATTATTGAAGTAGAGAATACTGTCCACCTGGATCCCAAGGTCTCTTATGACACATTCGGCATTAAGTAGACTGCTGTTTATGTGGTAGTTCATGGGTACAGAGTTTTTACCAAAGGGGATGACAGTGCACTTTTTGGCATTGAGCTTGAGGCCATGCCTCTGACACCAGGCATCTGTCTCAGTGAAGCCTTTCTGTAGGATGTCCACATCATTTGGGGACTTGACTATGGCTCCTAGTTTGCAGTCATTTGCGAACTTCATTAGCCAGAGGCCTTCTGTGTTAGCCTGTACTTCAGAGAAGTAGATACCAAACAGGAGGACTGAACTCTGTGGTACTCCACTTGCCACTGGTTTGAAGTCAGATTTGGAGTCTGCAACTTTTATAGTGTGGGTTCTGTCAGTGAGCCAGTTGACAACACTTCTTGTGATGTAGGGATTTATACCTAGTTTAGTGAGTTTAGCTATAATTCCAGAATGGGGGATGGTGCTGAAAGCCTTGGCGAGGTCAAGATAGGCTGTGTGAACCACCTTACCCTTGTCTACAACTTTGGTGACTGCCTCAAAGAAGTAGATCAGGTTCAGAAGGCATGATCTGCCTTTCACAAACCCAAACTGGGTGGGGTCCAGAGTTTGGAGGTTACCAATGTCTTTGTTTAGGAGTTCCATGATGATATATTCCATGGCCTTGCAGACCAGGCTCGTCAGGCTAATAGGGCGATAGTTCCCAGGATCAGTGGTGGCTCCCCATTTGTGGAGTGGGATAACTGTTGCTGTGCACCATTCACTGGGCACAAAGCCTGATATGAGACTATGATTGAACATGGTGCTTAGGTGGGGAGCCAGTTCGTTCTTAAGTTCGTGTAAAATGCAGCCTGGGATGTTGTCTGGTGCCATGGATGCTGTGTTTTTGGTTTTAGAGAGTGCAGCTTTTACCTGCATAGATGTGATTACAGGGACTCTGCATTCTTCCTGTATAGATATGGGCCGTTTAGGGGGTGAGGGGGGTAAAGTTAGCTATGGACCTATGTGCCAGGATGTTGGCAATATCAGTTGGTTCTGTAATTTTTGTGCCGTTGTGCTGTAACTCAGAGCAGATCTGGGTGTTGCCACTGAGATTTTTGACATAGCTATAGAATGCTTTGTGGTTGCCCTTAGAATCAGTGGTGATTTTGTTTTCATAGCTAGCTTTGGAGGATCTTATAAGGAATCTCAGCTTCTTACTGAGGCTGACCAGGGAGCTCCTCCACTCATGGGATTTTACTCTCTTTTGCAACAGTTTCTTTCTTCTGTTGTAGAGTTTGTTTATGGCAGAGGACCACCATATTGGCTTCCTTTTTTTGGAGTGTAACATCTTGGTTCTGTGTGGGATAGCATGATCCATCCACTTGTGTAAGTGCTTATAGAGTGCATTTGTGTAGGATTCAGTAGTCGTAGCTGTATTGTCCATCTGTGTGGGTATCATGAAGTTCGCTACTTCTGTCTTAAGAAGCATGAAGTTGGCTTTGGAGAAATTTTTTTACTGTGGTTTCCTTAATGGTGGGTGGGGGCGGGATGCAGATATCTAAGGTGTTTAGCTTATGGTCGGATCTGACCAACGAGGAGTTGACTTCAGGTGTGGAATACTGGTCACTCATGTTGGTAATGACTAGGTCTAGGATATTGTTGCCCTTGGTGGGGGTGTGGATAAGTTGATCCAGGGCACTGGAATTTATGAATTCCAGAAAGCGTTGAGCAAAGGAGTTGGTACATGAGTAGTTTTCCCAGTTAATGGTGGGGTAGTTGAAATCGCCCATTATTAGGGTGTTTGGTTGAAACCTAATATTTTCCAGTATATCAAGAAAAGAGGAGTGGGAATCCTGGTGCATGGTGGGGAATCTGTAGCAAGCTACAATTTGGATGCAGTTTTGCCCAGAGTTAGTTGCACTTGGATAACCTCGGATGCATTATGCTGCGCAACTAGCCTGGAGGTGTGGATATCCTTAATGAATATGGACACACCTCCACCTTTGGTGTTCTGGTCCAGGTTAGAGGGTCGAAAAGTGTGGTATGAGTTATAGCCTGATAATGCAGGGGTGCTCTCTAGAGCCTTGAACCAGGTCTCAGTCACTGCACAGATATTGATGTTCTCCATTTTAAGGAGTGCCTCGAGTGAGTGCATTTTGAGAGTTAGAATTCTAGCATTGAGTAGCATTACCTTCAGTTTTTGTTTGCTTGTTACTATCACGGTGTTGAATTTGTCATTTGAACCTTGCATAAAAAAGGCACTATAGGGGTGGCAAGACCCTTAGCCAGTATCTGGAATCCCAGGGGGTGACAGGTGCAGGCTATCTCTTGCAAAGCATCGTGGTCTGTCAACCATGTTGTTTCCAGGCAGACATATACTGTATACCCTTAGAATGACACCAGAAGCTTAGCCAATTGTTGAAGTCAGTCATTTTGTCCTTGTATAGCAGTATCATTCTGGGTGATAGCAGGATGCTACTCAGGGCTACGGTCATACCTGCCTGGGCTAAAAGATCGGAGAGCTGTTCCATGTCTCTTTTCATGTAGTCCAGGGAGGTGCATCTCAGGTCATTCGCATCAACATGGACAATGACAGAGTCATATTTGTACTTGTGGAGTGACCTGACTGTGTTGGTTATGTGGCGGATTCTGGCACCCGACAGGCAGCTGACAGTAACCTTCTCCTTGTTTAGCCTGGTGAGTGGAACATCAGTGTGCCTGACTATAGAGTCACCTATGACTAGTGTGTTGGGTACGTTGTTTTGCTTTATGGGCTGTGGTTTATTGGCACACTGAGTCTGTGGGCTGTGTGTCATTTGGGTTGTATTGGGGGGGTGGAGGTTGCTTGCATTTCTGCTTTGGAGGTCTCTGTTGCTTGAGCAGATTATTATTGAGAGCCTCTGTGAATGTTTTTGTGTTTCTATGTGTGGATTTTGGTGGCGTAGGTTTAGTGGGACTATGTGGTAGAAAGATTACGCACTGCCATCACATCAAAGTTAAAATACTCTGCATCAAGCTGTTCCGTTGAGTTTCTGGATGATCTGGATAAGGTATCAGCCAGATAGAATAGTTTGCCTTTTGTATAGACCATTTTGAAGTTATACTTGTGCAATTTAAGCATCATTCTTTGCAATCTCACTGGAGCTGAATGCATAGGCTTCTTTAGAATGGTGGTCACTTTCAATCTGAACAGCTCGACCATAAATATAATCATGAAACTTGGAACATGCAGATACCATTGCCAAACTTTCTTTAATTTGAGCATACTGCATTTCAGTTTGGGTAAGTGTTCTAGATGCATGAGCTACTGGTCTGCCCTCTTGAAGTACAGCTGTGCCAAGACCAAATTTTGAAGCATCACAGGAAGGATTGACTGATTTATTTGCATCATAGTATCTTAATGTGGCAATTTTCTACTTAAAGTCTTCAAATGCCTTCTGGTGCTGCTCTAACCATGACCATGCAACAGTTTTGTGCATCAGCTGTCTTAAAGGTGCTGTCAACTCACTGAAGTCTGTTATAAATTTGTCTAAATAGTTGACCATGCCCAGGAAATGCTGTAGAGCTTGGATATTATCTGGTGCTGACATCTCAAGAGTAGCTGCTTGCTTGGTCAGGTCTGGTCTCAAGTCAGTGCTGGTAAATAAATGGCGTACATATGTAACTTCTGGTAGTCAGAATTTGCACTTCAGAGGATTGAGCTTCAAGTTTACTTCACATGCTCTATCTAGAACTCTCCTTAGGTTTCTGTCATGCTCTGCTTCACCATTGCCTCCAACCAATAAATCATCTACTATTATGGCACAAGGATAACCCCAAAACATTTTGCTCCATTGTATGTTGGAAGATTCACTTGCAGAATGTATTGCTGATGAATTCCTTAGGAATCTGTATCTGCCACACAGGGAACAAAAAGTGTTACTAATGAGAATTTGCAATCAAGCATCACTTGCCAAAATGAACTTTTTGCTTCTAAGACCGAAAAAACAGTGGCATTTGGTATTACGGCTGCGACATCTTCGACTGCACATGTTGGATGATGTGGTCTCTTCAATGCTTTGTTCAAATCTCTTGGGTCAATACATATTCTGATTTCATCTGAGCCTTTTTTGTGAGCTGCTACCATAGATGACACCCATTCATTTGGTTCTGTTACTGGACAAATTACACCTTGCTATACCATTTTATCCAATTGCACCTTAACTTTATCCTGCTTAGCTATCGGAACTCTTCTTGCTGGTCTGACTACTGGAGTCTGGATCTAACTTCATGGAATACACAACTGGAAGTTTGCCCAACTTGTCATCAAAAACATCAGCGTACTCAGAGAAAATGGCTTCAGAAAAATTGGAACAAGGATATGCACTTATGTAATGAACTTCTTTGGTAAAAGAAAGCAAATTCATTCTCAAACTGTCTTTGCGACCCAATAAAGACTGTACTGGTCTTTGAACTACATAGAATAACAAGATATAACTTCCTGGCCAAACAGCATAAAAGCATCACTGAGCCTTTGGTCTGAATTTCTTCACCTCCATAAGCAACACCTTTTGCATTACTGGCCACATTGAGTTGCCCATTAGTTCTCACTTTAGCAAATGTGTCTGCTGATATAACATTATGCTTTGAACCAGTGTCTACTTTAGGCTCTGTGAATTTACCATTGATCTGGACTGTAGAAAATGCTTCACTCTTTGCCAATAAATTCACTGCATCAGTTCCCTCACCAATTACTGATACACCATCTACTCAGAACACAGAATTGCAGTCTACTTGACCAACTTGCTTTTTTGTGTGACCTTTCTTTATAACTGTGTGGGGTTTACTTGACTTGCAAAACATTTGAAAATGGTTCCATTTTTTACACTTGTGACATTGCTGACCAACTGCTAAGCATTTCTCTCTTTTGGATTCATAATTGGCACCACAATTGCGACAGTTAATAATAAAGCTAGACTTAGGTTTTGCTGATTCATGCTTGTACTGCATTGAGGAACCTGTTCTTCTAACTGATCTAGTCTTAGAACTTGCTGGAAAACTATGAGGTTTCCTTGGTGAGCCAGCAGGGGCTATGGCTGCCATGTGCTTAGGCCTGGTTCTGTTTGCCATATGTTGCATGTTATCTACATTTGCTCTGGAGCCTGCTGAAACCATGCTCTTTTCCCTTGCAAGCATACTTGTGTGTTTTTCTGTCACTTCATGGAGTTGACAAATCTTAATGGCTTTACTCAACGTTAAGCCATTGCCACAAAGGAGAATATTTCCTCACAGCAACACTATTGATACCACACACAAGCCTGCCCTTTATTAACTCATCTTTTAAGTCACCAAACCGACACATTTTGGCTTTATTTCTCAGGTCAGTTATATAAGTTGCAAAAGTTTCCCCCGGTTTCTGATCTCTCATGTAAAACAAATGCCTCTCTAATGTAATATTTGTCTGGCAGTTACACATTTATCTGAACTTACACTTCAAACACTCGGAGTCTTCCCTTGATTCAGCCTGTACAACAATATGATAATTTTCATCTTTTCCATCATATACTGCTGGTGCATACACAAATGAACACTCTCTTTCTATGGCCTCTGACCCAGCTAGGTTTAGCAAAATGAATGCCCTGGTGCATGTATCTTTATCTGAATAACCTGCTTGTATAAAAGTATCATACTCTTGCTCATATATTCTCCAATTCTCTGCAATATTCTGATCAAATACAAGTGGTAAGGGCTTTCAAAAGCCATCTGCCATATTAACACATACCAGTGTAGGGTTTTACAAATAAACATGAACACATACACGTACACATATGCCAGAAATTTATGCCAGTATGTGTAACTTTGCTCAGTAGCACAACAAGCCTCTGTGTAACTGAACTTTGAGAAACAAGTCTCTCTGGCACTGTAAATACTCTTGAAATTACTATATTGTAAGAAATAATGTCTTATCAGTGGAAGAAACATCAAATAACTGCACAGTGTGAATGAATTGGGCAAGAGAAGCTCAGAGTCAATAACATTTCAAAGTAATTGCACTTTGCGAATAAACTACACAGCACACTGAAATTTCCCCCAAATGGGAGTACCTTGCTAGGCAATTCTTTATAGTGCAAGAAACACTGTAATGGCGGCACTTTGTGATAGACACACCCAGCACAAGAAACTTCTTGAAATAGCTATACTTTGACTGTACTTTACAAAATAGTTGCACTTTGCACACAAATAAACTCTTTGAAATACATGCACATACTGTAAACACTTTTACACACTTTGAGATACTTCAAATAACTTTAGTTATGCCCTTAATACAATACGAAGTCGTAGTTATGCCAAAACACAGCACTTTGCCAAAAAAACAAGCAGTCGTCTTGCTATTTTTAAGATTAATGTGCCCTTTTTACCCTTGTTGTATTCGTTTTGCTCATTTAATCTCTTTTCATGCCTGTTGTACTTTTCTTGTGTTCGTTTTACTCTAAACATGCTCATATTGCTTTAAACATAGTCTTTTTGCTTTTCTGATAATTGTTTTGTCAGATATCTTAATTTTAAAAATTTCCCTTAGTTAATAAACCTTTTGTGCCTCCTGCTTGTTTAATAATGTGGTTTGTGCCCTTGTAATGCTCCATTTTATCTTTTTTTATAAAATAAGCAGTTTGTGCGAATTCTCAATACCTTTGATTCTTTTCTAGCTCTTTTGTTTGCTCGTTTCTCTTAGTTTACCTTCACTGTCATCTTTGCACCTCATGGTTCCAAATATCATTCTCTGGAATCCCAGTTCTGATACCATGTTGGTCTTCTACTTTGGACACACTAGAAGAGTATTTTTGGGTTATGTTCAACCAGCTTTATTATATACAAACACATCACGATAGAAATTTATTGCCTTTAACTTCAGTAACTTATATACAAACTAACTACTGCAATCATACATGCTTACTCTCTGGCTGCAGTCTCAAAATGGCACTGGGAATAGCACGTGCCTGGTATTTATGTGAGCACATTCAGTCCTTGATATGCTTCTTAAAGACACAGCACATACACTCTGATCTACACTATCACTTATTCACGTCTGATAATGTCAAACTTTATTTTTTAATGAGCTGCTTACTCTTGTACCTTTTATTTTACATTTCCCTCAGCCAACAACACTCATAACTCTCAAGATTAATTGCCTGCATGTGTAGTCAGCTTGTCTCCATGGAAACATAAGAACAGAATGTACAACTGCCCTCAGCTGTAGACTTCTCAACTCAGACTGAACATGTATTTGCTAAAGGAAAAAGATAATATTACATGTGCAAGAGACTCAACCCCTGTCATATATTCTTTTCTTTTTTACATTAAACCAAGGACATTAGTCGACACATTCACATATGCAAAATAAGAGAAAACATTTCAACTCTACATAAAACTAAGGAAATTATTCTTTTGAGTTGGGACACAGGATCTGAATTACCTAGACATAGTAAGGCCTTACTAAGTTTAATGCAATTCAGTGCCAAATAAGCAATTACTAGAAACTAGAAATCAAAATATAAATCGACCTTAATTAAAGTAGTGGATATTGTAAAGGAGATAAAAGAATTGGGGTATGGATCTTTAGAAAAGGAAAAGAGCAAATTATCTAGAAGTAAGTGGAATGTATAAAAATAATGCATGCAGCATGATGTTCAGAAAGAGGAGTGAGGCTTAAGAGAAGGTAAGAATTGAACAAGTCATGTAATGTTTGGTGGATAATAATTTTGTAGATGAATTTTCTGAGCTATGATACAGGATTGCTGTTTCCTAGATATGGTAAGGCGTTGCTGTGTATAACTGTGGTGGCTGCCAAAAAAGCAATTACTAGAAAATGGAAATAAAAATGTAAACCAATTTGGAAGTAGCAAATATAGTAATAGAGATAAAACAACTAGGACTGAGATCTTTTGAAAAGTGTAGGAGCAAACTATGTAGGAAAAATGGGAATTGTGGGAACAATACACGCAAGGTTGGAATGAAGTTTAAAAGGCGGCAGGACTTAAATGAGCTATGTAATGATTGAGTGAGAAAGATTGGGTAGATTATAAGTGATGTATAATGTTTTCAACTGGGAGTGTGTCAGTATGGTTTGTGATGTAAAATACTTGCAGCTAGGATTCTGTTGGTGTGGTTTATTATGTTTATATAATGTATGATTGCCCATGGAGTAAGTGGTGGTTTAATAAAGATGTGTCTAAAAAAAATGCACGAATTGAATAATTTATGTAATATTGCTTAGGTTATATGATATATACCAATATATGTTAAGTATAATGTTTGTTATGTTAATATAGTTTGATTACTTTTTATCCTGCATGAAAATATTACTATGGCTTATTTTTGCTTCTGTTAATGTATGTACTTTTATCTCTGTCTAAAATGGGATTTAATCAGGATGTTTACAAAAATAGTACTAGTGGCTCCCTACTGGCACTCTCAAATGTGGTTTCTGATGTTGAGACTTCCAAGATGGCTGCACATTGATTAACAGCTTAACTCTATATCTCTGTGAAAACAGAAACTCAACAGATACGGCTAGTAGACTTTTGTGTTTATGGGTTAACTTCAGTAACTGGCTAGTAAGTGTACTGCTTGTATGCCAGGGAAAAAGAAATACAGAGCACCTGGAAAAAAATCAGCTACAAAAAGTGAGGAAGAAACACCAACTGGGGAAAGTTCTGCAGCTGTTCACAAGAACAATGCAACCTCTAGACATGACTTCCAGTAACCTATAGGAAGATGTAAGACAACTGCACACAGACCTGGTTAAAATAAATGAAACACTGATGGAGTATGACAACAGAAACAACAAAAGGCTGGAAAAAATGGAAGAAGCTTTAAATGAATATTCAAATGAGGTGATAAAGCTGCAAAACTCAGTGGTTGAAATGAAGAAAAGGCTGGTTGAATATGAGGCTCCTCAGGAAGAGATGTTTCAAAAAATAATAGAATTAGAGGACAGAACACATAGGGAAAACCTAAGATTTTCAGCTATACCAGAGAAGCTAAAAGGAACAGAATGCATTCATTTTATGAAAGCACAAATAAGCAACTGGACTGGTATTCCACAGCAGAAGCTGTTAGTTGAAAGGGTACATCATGTGTATGCTCCAAACCTGGCTATAAGAAAGCAACCTAGACCTTCAATAGTAAAGATACATTCCTACTAGAAGCAGGAGTTGATTCTGACAAAACTGCGTCAGAAGGACAAAATACTAAAAGTGGGGGACAGCAGAGTGTTTGTGGAGAATTATTGCTCATTGTCCACCAGGCAGAAGAGGAGTAAATACATTCCACTATTCAGTGAATGTCAAGGTGCAGGTGTGGGATTCAAACTGCTGTACCCAGCTTTCTTCAACGTATTCTTCCCTGGAGGGACAAAATAATTTTTTGATGAAGTACATGCTAAGGAGGAAATACAAACGTCTGTCCAACAAAATGTGAGCTGTGAAATAGAAGACACTTCTGCTTCTTGTTCTTCTGGTAATAAAGACCACAGAGAGGCTGTATCTGTGAAACCTTTTCAACCATTTCAAAGGAAAATATTGGAGAGAAGGAAGGCAGCATGGCAGTTGACTAGAAAAATCGAGAGTACATTGGAAATGAAGCAGAAACAGGATGTGGGAGATGGAGATGAACAGTAATAAAACCAGTAACTTAATGCGAGATTACAATGCAATAATTATATTTGTAAAATATGACAGAACAAGAAAATCTGGAAATATTGGACTTTTTCAGAATTTGTTGGACTTGTGAGGGACTCTAAAGTATATGCCCTATTTTATGTCATTAATGTTCATAAAAATGTGCGAAAGCTAAATGTAAGTAAAGAAAACATTTTTTTCTTAATAGTACTATTTTTCTAATTCTTTGCATGCTATAAGGTAAAGTTTTCTTTGTTAATTTGAAGTCTAATAGTAATTGTAAATATGTGCTGCTGTTCCTTTTTCCCCTTTATTTCTCCATTCTGTATTTCTTTTTGTTTATTTTTTTTAAAAATGTAGACACTGCAATGTAAAAAAAAAAACCTGGTTAAAACAGCATGACAAAAGAAAAATGAATCTGCTTTTTTCTCATTCTTGCATGGGGGAAGGACTGAATTAAGATCCTTAGACTAGTTTAGTAACAAGTTTTAAGAGAAAGCAAGTCAATTACAAAGAATATTGCATATTATGATGCTTTTTTCTAATAAATGAATGCATACTTAGCAGCAATTCTGTATCTGGTCCTCATGTCTCTATGGAAACAATCTGAAAAAGAGAAATTGACTGTCTGGTTCTTGTGTCTCCATAGAGACAATCTGATAAAGTGGAATTGGTTACAGTTTAATGAAGTGTGATTGGTTGGGAAAAAAGGAAAAGAGAAACTGGCTAGGAGATAATGTTCTCTGAAAGCATTCAGGAGTTTTCCCAGCTGGGAGAGCTATAAAGATAAGACAAAACCAATTAGCACTTAGTAGAAGCACAGGCTGCACAATGCATCTTAGCATGAATAACTTTCCTTTTAGGTTAACTCAGGTTTGTGAGTGTGCCTGTCAGTTTGGGACATTTGTTCCTGTTAGGAGGGTAAAACTTCAATAATAGGTTTTATGGGGATATTGGGGGTTTGCTTTTTTTTTTTTTTTTTTGAGGGCTTTCAATGAAACAAAAAGTTTTGTAAGATGTGACATAGGCTCAAATGGATATGACAAGAACCAACTATATAAAAGTTCAACCTGCTAAACAGTGTATGCATTTAACAAAAAGGTGTTATACATAAAAGGTGGGAATAATAACTTTTATGTTGTTAAATGTCAATGGTCTTTCAGATAAATACAAAAAAGAAAGAATAGTGAACTATATTAAAAATGTAGAGTGCAAATAACTGTTATAGGAGACACACATGGAAAGAACTGAACATGTGAATTTGATAAGGAAAGGTTTTCAGGATGGTTATTCAGCAGAATATCTGGAACGAAGGAAAAGTGGCATACTTTTTTTGCAAGAGGAGCTCGAATAGTGATAGAAAAGGATAAAAAAGATAATAATGGCAGATTTTTAGGTCTAAGGGGGTACTGGCAAGGGAGAGGGATTACACTGGCATGTAGTTATCCTCCATCTAAAACTGCAGTAGTGGAGCTTAGGAAAATTCTGGGATAAATAATCAGTTTTTAGTAAGGAATATTACTTATAGGTGGGGACTAGAATTTGATTTGCAGCAGTGAAGATGGGTCTGGGGGCCCAGAATGAAATATATAATAAAGGAGGGTAGATCTTTGAAGAAAGTTATGAAAATATTTGGCATGGAAAGTGTGAATTTACTAATAGGAGTTTGGAGTGAATTTACATATTATTCCCCAAGATATAAAAATCAGGTTAAGCTAGACAGAATTTACATTTCACAGAAACGTGCATTTAATTGAAGGTTTTGATACTTACCTGATATTTCAGATCATGCACAAATAATAATTAAATAAAAACACAGGGTAATGAAACAAAAATAAGACATTGGTGCTTTCCCACCTATTTGCTGAAAAGAGAGGAATTTAAGGAAAGGGTAGTGGAGATTATTCAGGAGCTATTCAAGAGGATAGAAACTATTTCTGAAAATGTAACTAGGGAGTGGGATAAAATTAAGGTGGAGTTTAAAAGTAGGTTGGAAATAAAAGAAAGGGCTCTATGATTAAGAAGAAACAAGAATTATTTAGAGGGACTGACAAATGTTTAAGTATTGCAGAATAGGAGGAATCTCTCACAGAACAAGAAGATGATCAACTGTAGAATCCTAAGCAGAAAATAAGGGATTACATTGATAATATACACAAGTTTAGAAAGATTGCTAAGCAACAGTTTTTTGACAATAACACTAGAGAAAAAAACTTTTAGCACAACAAGTGAGAAAACAGAAAGTAGAAAAGGTGGTTGCCTAGCTTAAGGAGCCTATAACAAGGAAGGTAACAAAAAATCCTGTAGAGGTGTTATAATTATTTCAGATAATCTATGAAAGTCTGTATAAAGCAAAGAAATATGGAAATCAAGAAAAAGATACAAGTGGAAATGTTTATGGAAGAATTACATATGCCAAGGTTAGCGGTAGATGAGGCTCAATTACTAACAGGATAGGAGGCTATGTGATAAAAACTATGATGTATAACCAAGCTACAGGAAAGTCCCCAGGAATAGATGGTATTCATATGGAAATTTGGAAGCTAAGAGGGGAAAAACTGATGAAGATCTGGAAGGTTTTGTTTAACAGTATTTTAACAAGAAGAGAAGTACCAGTATCCTGGAAGAAAGCAGTGGTAGCTATAATACCTAAAGAAGGTAAAGATCCATCAGATCCAGCTTCACACAGGCCCATTTCAAAAGTAAACCATGATTATAAAGTGTTCATGTCTATAATGGCTAAATGAATGGCAAAAGTAATGCCAACATTGAGAGATATGGATCAGTGTGGTTTTGTGGAGGGGAAGCAAACATATGACAACATTGACAGAACAATGATGATCCAGAGGGAAGCAGAATGTAAGAAAATACCATTGTTGTTGGTGGGTCTTGATGCAGAGAAAGCATTTGACAGAGTAAGCTGGGACTTTATGAGCATGGCAATGGAAGCATTTACATTTCTTGAAAAAATTATAAGGTTGAGTAGGAGGATGTATGAGGGATTGGAGGCAAAAACTAAAGCGGTGGAGTCCTCTCTGATAATGTTTGCTTGAGCAGAGGAACCAGGCAGGGGTTTCCTCTTTCCCCTTTGTTATTTGCATTATATTAAGAACCACTGGCAAAGAAAATAAGGGACTCAGAAATTCAAGGATATAATTGGTATGGTAGTCAAGAAAAGCTGGCTCTATTTGCAGATGATATCATTTTATACCTGACAAAAACAGAAAGAGACATTACAGTGTTGTGGAACATTTTGAGACAGTTTCAGATCTTAATGGGATACAAAATTAATGTCTCCCAAATATCTAGAAGATTTAGGATTTTTGCTTGGAAATGTTTACATAGATATTTTTATACCCCAAGTAGACTTTAGAGAATTTTTCCTCATATAGACAGCAAATGTTGGAGGTGTGATGGGGAAGAAAGAGGTAATTGGGAACATATTTTGTGGGAGTACAATGAGTTGTCAGACTTTTAGGATTCCCTGCAGGATGCATGGTGGGATATGCTGGGTGGGCAGATTGGTGTGATGAAGGAGATGATTTTTCTGAGCTACTGATACAGAATCAGAATTGCCTAGACGTGGTAAGGCCTTGCTATGTCTAACTATGGTGGCTGCCAAAAAAAGCAATTACTAGAAAATGGAAATCAAAATCTAAGCCAACTATACTAGAATTAGTAAATATAGTAGCAGAAATAAAACAACTGGAATTGAGATCTTTAGAAAAGGGCAGGATCAAACTGCATAGGAAAAAAACAGGAATTGTTGGAACAATACATACAGGGGAGGAATGAGCTTTAAATGAACGCAGGACTTAAATGAGCCATGTAATGTTTGACTGAAAATGACTGGGTAGATTATAACTGATTTATAATATTTGCAACTAAGAGTGTTTCAGTATGGTTTTGATGTAAAATGCTTACAACTAGGATTGTGTCTATGTGGTTTGTTTTCATTTATATAAATATATGATTGTCTGTGTCGTAAGTAATAGTTTAATAACAATGTTTCTTGTTACAAAAGGGAAAGACTTGAATAATTTATGTGATGTTGCTTAGGTTATATGATGTATATGACCCAAGTCAAATACCAGACGAGTTACTCGCTCTAAAGACTTTAACCTGGTATGTGACATTAATAGAACCTGCTGGAGGGACAGATGTATCTCCCAGTGGTTACCACACCTTTGGAACAGACTCCCAATTCACGTCAAAACAGACCCACCTCATTGGCCCTCTTCAAACGCAGTCTGGACAATTGGATGGATAACTGTAAATTCATCCTGGGGGTTCCACCGCTGTCACTCTTGGAGGGGGCAATAGGTACTGATTGTGAAAACAAGGGTAACTTGGCTAGGCTTGTAAAGGCCCTAGGGCCATTAGCCTAGTAACATCCTATGATCCTATATAGCAATATATGTGATATATAATGTTTGTAAATGCGAAGTTGTTAATACAGTTTGATTGCTTTTATATAAATATAAATTTGCCTATGTCAGAAGTGATATCTTAATAAAGATGTTTAAAAAAAGTATGGTTTCTGATGTTAGCTGTCTACATTAAGGACAACCACTAAGAAGTATCCCATTTATTGTTCTGAAATCTCACCCATCAGTGAGAGTCCGTCTGGATGGCACTGCTAATTAAGCTGTTTCCACAGCTTCTTTATTTTGTAATGTAGCAAATAAGAGAATTTAAGAAGGAGATTAAAGAATGTTTTGCAGTTTCCTGAAAATAGCTAAGGAAACGAGCAAAGGGAAGTGGAAAATGTTTATTCTATGAGCTAATAAAGGATTGAGGCTTAGTTTGCCTCCATACATCATTCATTCCTCAGGTATTTGATAGAACTTTTTTACTAGGACCTCAGATTATCATCGTTAATGCATTTTTCGGGGTGTCACATCAACTGCTGCCGTCTCTCTGTATTCAAAGTAACTCCTAACTTCTTTCAGGTTCATAGGTTAGTACAAGGCTAACTGCCCTTGTGGGCTATTTAAGCCTAGCCTATTATCCCATTTGAGGGTCAGACCCTGAACCGTATGTCTGTAAGGTAAACAGCTTAACCATTATGCCAATCTCCAATTGTCAGTCATTCCTGACTGTCGCAGGTCTTCTCTCACACAGTCTATCCATCGTTTTGCGGATGCCATTGTTTCCTCTTGCCTTTTTTTTGTCTGTCCTAAATCATCTTTACCAGATTGTAGTCTGTTTTCTTACACGTGTCCAAACCACACTAATCTGTTTTCTTTGACCTAATCTGCAATTGGAGCTACTTGTGCTTCTCCTCTGATTTCCTAATTTCTTCATCTTTTCCACAGTGTACATCCTACTACAATCTAAGGCACTTCATCACCATCACCTCTAGCTTCCTGAGCTGCTCTGCCTTCACTGCCCATGTTTAGGTACCACATAGTAGTACTGGTCACACCACTGCTTTGTACACCTTACCTTTCAGCTTCTTTAGCATTCTTCTGTATCTCACACACACACACACACACTACCCCTGACACTCTGGCTGCACCCCATCTGATTCTAGCTTTGACCTCCTCATGTATACCTCCCGTTTAGCTCAGTTTTCATCTTCTTGTGATTTTCCCTTTTTCCTGCCATTACAACTGCCTTATCTATACTCAGCTTCTTTCAATGTGTCTTCAGTTTTGCATTCCATTCACCTGTGATTTGCTGAAGTCCTTGTTCAGTATCTCTCTGTAGTGCCATATCATCTGCATGCAGACGATATGTCCCTTTCGACCTGTTTCCCAATCTAGCACCACTGTGGGCAGCAGTGGGACGTAATGCACAGCTGCTCCCAATGGGAACCTCTCTGTGAGCCTGAATACTGTTTGTATTTTTGTCATTGGGTCTTTGTACATATTGTATACTAAGTCTACCAATGTTTCTGAGACTTCGGGCCATAAAAGGACTGCCCAAATTAGCTGCCTTGGGACCTTGTCATATTATTTTTTCCAGCCCAGTTGGACTCTTTTAACATCTCTAGTTTATTTTCAGCTTCCTGTCTCACTGCAAATATTGGTCTGTTGTGCTACATCCTGATCTGAATCTGAACTGCTCATCTCCCATCTTACTTTTTACTTACTCCGTGTATTTGTTTATCAAGCACTGCTCATCTCCATCTTACTTTTTGCTTACTCCTTGCATTTGTTTATCAAGCACTGCTCATCTCCATCTTACTTTTTGCTTACTCTGTGCATTTGTTTATCAAGCACCCTCTCCAGAACTTTCTTGCAGTGTGACAGGAGTCTGATACCTCTATACTGCCCACAGTTATGAATGCCCTTTTGTTCTTGCACACTGGTACTAAGATGCTTATTCTGCAGCCTTTAGGGATACACCTTTCTCTCCATAATGCTATGAGAACCCTCTGGAGTGGTTTCTTCCCTAACTCACCCAACGTCTCGATCACATCTGCAATGACCGTATTTGAACTTGCTGCTTTCCCTGTTTTCTTTTTCTTAGTGCTCTTCTTGCATCTTCTTGGGTGGGCTTCTCCTCTTCTCTCATCTTAGGAAGCCCTCTAGGGCAGTACAGATTTTGTAAGGTTTTCTTCTTTCAGAAGCTGCTGAAAGTAATCCTACCATTTGTCTATGATGTCATGTGGGCTTGCCAGCAGGTTGTTGCTGGCATCCCTTATCAAGGGTATCTGATGACTATCTTCTTTATCTTTCTGTCGTTGCCTTGCAACGTGAGAAGAGTTTTTGTTGTATCTGCTGAGTCACTTTCCAGAAGTTGGTTGGGTGGCTCTGATGCCTTGTTCTGTGCTATAGTAACTGCTGTCTTAGCCTCTTTGTTGGTCAGCAAGTAGTCCTTTTTATCCTGGTCTGTGTTTTTTATCTCCCACTTTTTCCAGCACTACTTTCTTTAAATTACTTCCTGGATTTCTTCATCCCACCACCAGCTTTCCTTATGTACCTTATTTCCATACCTGGTTGACCATATACCTGTTCTATAGTCCTCACACGTGCTGTTTTGTGGTGCTGACCTTTTTCTTCAACTCCACCTATTTCCTCTTCCTCCTGAGGATCTAGAGCCCTGAGTATTCCCTTAAAATATTGCGTTCTCTTCAGTCAACTTCCAGGTCTTCATCCTGGTCTGTATTGGCCTTAGGGACTTCTGTGACCACTGCTTGCGGCTGATTGTGGCAACCAGTGGTTTATGCTCTGATCCAACTGTTTTACTGGTGATAACTTTGTAATCCTGATTCTTTCCCAATGATTTTAACTCACTAGTCAGACATCTACTTGATTTGCAGGCTGGCCAATCTTGGAAGTGATCTTATGACTCTCTCTTGCTAAATCATGTATTCAGCACCATCTAGCGATTTGCCAGACAGAAGTCTAGAATGGCCTTTTCTTCTTTATTCCTTCTGCCCTATCATATGGACCCAGACAGTCTACATATTATGTTCTGTCTGTCCCACTGTGTGTATTCAGGTCTGCTGTTATCAACACCAACTCATATTGTCCTGCTTTATCTTGTAAGCCCTGCAACTGCTGTCTGAATGCACTCTTTTTCTCACTGTTACTACCTGCTGTAGGCCATATGTTGCGTTTATGAATAATGCCCTATCATTACACTGAATTCTGATTACCATGAGTCTGTCACTAATTCTAATGATACCTTTCATTGTCTTCTGAAGCATTTTCCTCACCACAATACTAGCTTATGTTAGACAGTTGATCTTGATGAATCATTTGAGAACTAGACACAGCAGCACCCTCTACGTTACCCATTTTCTACAAGGATTTCAGTGGCCAGCTCAGAGGTATATTTCAATTTCCGTTCATTCATTCATTCATTCATTCATTCAGTAATGGACCATTCAAAGAGGATTATGAAGCTGCATTGTTTAATATGAAGGGAAGTCTTTTCCAGCTGAGGAGAATTCTTGTACCGTGTACTGCTTGGCAAAGATGTTCAACAAGGCCCAAATGGCTGCTGCACAAATGTCTTCAAGCGAGGCTCATTCACTCCAGTGCAACTATTTTGAGTATGTACCTTTATCTCCTAGTGGATGTGGCCTGAGCCTTTAAAAATTAAACTATCACCTTACAATTCTAACAGATACTCATTGACAGAGGTCAAATATCAATACAATTGTGTTTGCCATCATGTATGCTTCAAGATAAAATATTTTTAAACCTTGTATGTAGCATGGTTTTGGAATTATTAATGCAAATATGCATAAGTAATATTTGACGCCTAGAGGAGCAGTAGGAGTTAACTGCAGATGCACCTGGAGGCGTCACTCGGATGTAATGATGGCAACTAAATGGCCATGATCCTAGTAGAATCCATCGCCATCTAAAGAGATCTGCTGCTAACATAATGATCCATCTGGTGACCATCAGTCACTTCTCCATGGCAAAGGTTTTCCCTCCTTGCCTGCAGTTATACCAAGACCTGGAAGGTGACTTTAGTGAAAGCACAGGTATACCTTCACCAAGGGCACCTTTCAGAGACACCCTCTGTCCATTGGCTCTCTAATGTAGAAATTCTAATTCTAGACCAATTCAAACCAGAAGCCTTCATGTACGTTATGTTTTCTTCCTGGAAAACCTACTTTTCACTTCAGACAGAAAAATCTCTAAAGTTGCAATCTCTGTCAAGGAACTGAAGCCATCTTAATTTTTTTTCATAAGAATAGAGTTTTACTTCACATTAACCATTCATAGGTACAAAAAAACAGTTTGAAGCATATTATATACCTTCCTGTTTTTCCTGTATTACCAGATCAAGGGAAATTATTACTTCATTGCAGGGATGTATACAGGATCTTAATGTTCTTTGTAAACACAACCAAAGGCTTTAGAAAGTATGACTGTTTCTTTCCTACCTCAGAAGAAGGAAAGGCTAGCATCTGAAGTCTCCTTCTCCAAATGGCTTGCAAGCTCATTCCACCAGGGTGCTGGCCACTTCAACTGCCCTCTTTTGATGTGCTTCTACTGATGAAAATTGTACAGCAGACACGAGCCTTGCTGAGAATCTTTGCCAAAATTGCATCCCAGACACTTTCTGTATTTGGGGCCACTGTTATCAAAAACCATGATTTCTTGAAGGAACCACCCTTCAAAGGAGTTAGGGACTCAGTCCTGCAAGCTACTGAGGGGTCTTACGTCTTATCAGATACAAAAGTCCATTCCCCTTCAATGGCTAAAATATGTAAACATCTACTTTGTTATTTTGTGTTCTGCTTCACTCACTGATCCATGGTGAGGGCAGTTCAGCAACTCCATTACTTCCTTGTTTGGGTAGATTAACTGACTCCAGCATCTGCACGGATAGTGACCTAGGAACATTTCATCCTCATGACAGTGTCACATTAAAAACGTCTGAGGAAGTCAGAGATGTGTGAAGTGGCCCTGTTCCCTCTAACAGCATAATTGTGCAAGTTGCTAAAGATGCCTTGCTTCATGCAAATCTAATGTTACAATAAGCTATAACTTTTGAAGTGCTGTGATATATCCAAGATGTTAGGCTGACATTTAGAAAAAAACAATGTGTTTGGTAAAAGATAGAATATTTGGGACACGTTCTAGAGAGAAAGAAGATACATCTTTTCACTAAGGTGAAAACCATCCAAGAATTATTCTTGCTTGCATGCTTAGCCTCTTGGTTGTCCAAAATTTGATGAATGTCCAGATTTTGGTCTCATCTATTCGAACTATTTTTCATAAAAATGTGTATTTTTTTCCTGGCAAATCATTGAGGATCAAGGTCATTAAATGACAGTTATTTCAGTTTCAGCTTTCATATCTTTCAGAAAATGCATGCTAATGTAAAACCTGTTATCCCAGTAACTTTATAAGAACAATATATAAATTCTGTCCCTGGTTTTGGGCCACTGCCCTCCTATTATTTTTGGCTTTGTTCTGAATTTTTGCACAAAGAAGTTGAGAGATATGTCTGTATGCATGGACATGTCAGCTATTACTTGTTTTTAATAATTTGGAAAATTCATGCCTAACACAAATTCTGCTTTAACTAAGGTCTTTAAGCCAAAGGTCTAAGAATTCCAAAGTTGCTGTGTGCTGTGATTTTTAACTGATGTTGCATTGCAATAGTTTCATCACAAAGGGAAAAAAAGAGTTTTCTTGATCTGATTTTAAAATAATTTTAACAGTCTGTGCCTGCTTTAGCTAAGGTCTTTAAACATATTAGTAATTCCAGTACATAGTTGTACTGCATTTTTGTTTTTTTTTTGTCTAATTGTTGGTATTAAACTTTAATTCATTCTTATGTAGTGAGTGAGTGTATGTAAGACTAGCTCAGGACTTGTCTATGCATTAAGGCAATTCCAGGCCAGTCAGCTCAGAGCTAAAGGACTAACTGATTTTTCCCCTCCACCTACCCTTTAGTAGCTGTGCTCTTAAACTCTGTATCTGTTGTCACCTGCCTCTTTTGATAATTTGACAATGTTACTCCCTCTCTCTCCCCATTTATTGGCTGCTGACAAATAAACACGTAAGTATCATCGTGCAAAGTCTCTCCCCTTAAACTACTCACCAGGCTAAAAGAACTTTGATACAAATTGCTTAACATTGAGTGTATGGATACTGCTGGCATTGATTTTAGTATCAAATTAGTGAGTTTTTTTTTTACTGTAATTAGTTAATTGGTTCTTGCTGTGGCAGAAGGTTTCCATGATAGTTGTTTTGTAGAGAAATTTAAATACTCAATATCAAGTCATCCAAACATTATTCTAAAACTGAACTTCAAGCAGTTATACTCCTGTCAGTATCATGGGAAGAGCACTTCCCCACAACTTCTTTAGACACCCTGATTGTGATGGGTATCTTGAAACAGTGTAAGGATTATCTCATGCTGTCAGATGATCGTCTATTACTCAAACAGTATAACACAGTGTGTGACAGATGTACGTATATAATATCCTTGGAGGCAAAAATCTCACACACAGTAAACTCAGAGGCACTAAAATCATCAACAGTACACCACAAATTACACCTCTCCAATGCCATCACAGTACACATAATCCATAATATGCTGAGGTTCTAAAGATTAACTTGCCTAAATCTCAAAGTCCTCTGAAACACAACACAGACACAATGCGCACACAGCAAATTAAGCCTACTTCCTTACATAGCACAAAGAGTCTTAAAGTCACAGATGCTGAACCTGTGAAGCAGACATTGACCCAACCAAACATTTTTGTTAAAGGTGACTCCATTGTAAGACATATAGATCGGTCCATTACCAGGCTGAGTAATGAAAGACTGGCAGGTAGTTGTGTAATGACCCCACGCTGGGCCAGTAATTAAGGAGCCTAAATCCTCACCACTGACACAGGAGAGGAACGTTCACTTGGAATACAACAGACACACTTTGTATTTCCAGATGCAGACCTCTCTGCATCAAGCACAATTTCCCTTAAGAGCACACAGGGAACATGGTCAGTCTGGGGGCTGGTTCCTGTCTCTCTATCTGTTCAGACCCCCAATAAGACTCCCCGCTGGCATAGCTTAGAGTTGAGTCCTTAGCTGGGGTTCCAAGTTAAGTCCTCCCCCACCCTCTTTTTGAAACCAGTGCTTTGTGTCCCTGCTCCAAGCACCTGACACACACACACACACACACACACACACACACACACACACACACACACACACACACACACACACACACACACACCTGGGAAAGGATGGCACAGATTCACCTGTTCTGCCCAGACTATAAGGTAGTTATCAATGTCACCAAAATTTCTGCCAGCTACTTTAAGACTCTTACAAGGGTACCCAGTTATACTGAGTGAAATTAATATTAGTACAAATGGCAGTACTGACCAAACAGCAAGGCTTTCAGGACTGGCCAGAGTTATCACCAAATAAGAGCTGCCTCTCTTGTAACTGTTTTTAGCCCAGTACCTGTACTGCTCCCCTCTCTTGACCCACACTGCAAACATCCCTCCCTACCCCTCCCATTGCTGCATATTCCTTCTGCAGTACATACTCATATATTTCTTTGCTCCACCTATAGAACTGCAAACCTAAGCTTACAGACATTTAAAGTAGGACTTTTAGCCCAGATAAAAATGAAACTTTCAAAGTGCATGTGAGGCTTTAATGTCTTTCTCACCTGCAGTGCTGCTTTAATTTTTTGGAGATTGTTTTTTGTTGCTATTTGTTTGCTGCTTGTCTGTTTTCAAGCCCACTCTGTTCTCCCTCCGCTTTGTTCCGGGCTTACTTTGCTCCCCTACCCTACCCCCATCCTCATTACATTTATCTCTATCTAAAACTCCACCCTCTCTCACCATCATCATCCAATCAACCCCTTCCACCATCAACAAACTGACAGTCCCACCCTATCAACCACACCCACATAACAACTCACACATCATGGCCCCTCCATTCCACACATCATCACTTATTTAGTATCATTCCCTGCATACTCCACATCTTAACACTAATCCTACTAATACAAACCACATCCATACATGCAACCATATACACCCCACCAACCACTTGCAGCACACAAACTCTTCCCATAAAACTGAACAAACTTAGTTACTCAAACATCTCTCCCTCTCTGCTAGCAACTAATACCATTACCTCAGACAGATTAAAACTACTACTGCCTACCCCCAAATTTAAATTTTATCTAGTACTACATTACAACCCCACCCCAGATAAACAACAATCTGACACCATATTTTATCTACTCCACACATTAATACAACGTGGAGATATCCACCCAAATCCAGGCCCAATCAATATTCACACATCCACTGCCAGCCAAGCTAACCAAATGTTTCCCCACACCCATACGTCTACCACTAGGCTAGCTAATCTTAACACACACTTCACCTAATGACAGTAAATATTTGCAGCATTTGCAATAAAACTACTGAGTTCCATGCTTGGCTAGCTGCCCACACACCAAATATTATTGCAGTAACAGAAACATTGCTGACACTGAAATTCTCCATCCAGGATATAATATAATTCGTTCAGACAGACTTCATAAAAAGGGTGGTGGTGTAGCATTAATCTATCAAAACTCACTACAAATAGCAACCTATACAAAATCTGTCCCCACTTTTGGTAACATTGAGCTATTACTCACATCCCTTCACATAAATAGGAACAAACAAATATGCATAGCAGTAATTTATATTCCCCCAGGCCACAATATCCATATACTTGAAAACTTTTTATCTTGGCTAAATCAGAATATAATGCATGAAACTATAATTCTAGGAGACACCAATATTAATTGGTTAAACTTAGATTCCCCCTCTCCAGTAAACAGCATAAACCTTCACAGTTTTACCCAACTCATCACTACTTCCACTCATGGTCTA
>NC_056741.1:16387515-16394267 GCF_019279795.1 Protopterus annectens | reverse complement strand
CTTATTATTTTAGCTTTGCAGGACTACTGTGATTATGTGAAGCAAAGTGCAATATTTTAATGTGTGTCAACTGATTGGTACAAAGGTGAAGTACATTGCATTGTTATCCTTTTGCCACACTCAGATGTCTGAATTGTGCATAGAAGTGGATATAAATGCTTGGTGGGGGATGGATGAAAGTAATTGACACTGTTATTACTTGCTCATTTTTCCAATCATCTCTCAAAAAATACGACAGAAATGCTTCACAGAATACCTTGACCATCAGAATGTCTGGGGGCAGGTGACTCCCCCACAAACCAAGGCTGCATAACTGGATTTTGACATGGGTTAGTAATCTCCTCTGTTCTGAACCCCACCTTGTCTAAATTCAGCGTTGCTCATGCCTATACAAAGAAGGTCACTGCACTTGTGTGGGGGCTGATGATGTTTCCATTAGTTCTTTAATATTCCTCCCAAACCTCTGAGGTCACTATATCTTGTGTAGGGCTGGAGACAGTGTGTTAATTTCTTTAACTTTCTTCTCAAACTTCAGAGGGGTGCATAAAGGGTCACTATATCTCGTATAGAGTCACTGTGCTGTCTCTAGAAGTCAATGTTGGAAACATTACTGCATTTTTTTTTTCATTTTCTTCACAATCAAACATTTTATACATACATACACAGGTGACTATATATTGGGGAGAGTAAACCAGCATGCTGTTATGTATGTTTGACAGCAAATATGTTATATTTGGGATGGACAGTGTGTGTGGGGGGGCATCAAAGAGCCTTTTCACCTAGACACAATTTACCTAAGGCTGGCCCTGATTTGAATGTGTTTCATGAAAAGTGACTAAATCAGACAACCAAACATGACATTGGATGGTTATTATTTATTAAGCTGTTATAGCCTCAGTAATGTGGTTGTCCATGTGCTTTATCAGATTATATTGATGAAAATGTTGGGAGAAGCCACTATAAACAAGATTAAGGCAGGTTTACCTTAAATCTTCAGTTTACTCTTTCAAGCCAACCTAATTCTCCTTCTCTCTCTCTCTCTCTCCCCCCTTTTCTGTCTCTGTCACTGTTTCTCGTGTATCCTTTTGTCCCAGTCACCAGATTGACTACCAGGTTCCACTGGAACTGCTTTCTCTTTGTCTTTTTCTCCCAGTGAGTATCACTTATAGATCTACTTGGTTTCATAAGAATGATTAGCTTTTTGTCATTTTAATGGATTTTATTTGTGGCGTTTTAAGTCCTAACCTCAAGAAGAATATTAAACTATCACTGAACTGCTTTATCTGGTAGTTGTTGCCCTAGCTTGCTATGTATTTCACACTTTTCTTATGCAATTATTTATTTAGTAAGGATCCTGAAGGGTGTAATGGTAAACTCAACTCCAAAATAAACACCAAAACTTCAAAGCAGCAAATGCTACATGTCCATCTGTAAAACACCAGATATTAGCAGTATTTGCCAAGCACTGTAACCCATATTGGTTTATCTTCAACACATACAGCTTTATATACTAAAGGAAGTAAACGGACAAACACCAATTCACCTGTGACATGATGCCGAAAAATAGAGAGACCTCATGTACATTAAACTAAATATACAGAGCAGACTAGGAGTTTTATGTTTGTTTCATCATTTTTTGACTGGGAAAGTCTGACTAGGTTCCACAGAGCCTGTTTTCAGCAGAGGCCTGGGGAGAAATGCTCCAGATGCATGTCTTTGGAATGTGGGAGGAAACTGGAGTACCTGGAGGAAACCCACCTGAACACAGGGAGAACATGCAAACTCCACACAGAAGGCACCCCAGCCGAGAATCAAACCGGTGAACCTCTTGCTGTGAAGTGACAACGTTAACCACTGCACCACTGCGCCGCCCTAAAGCATAAACTAAAAAGGTAAATGAGTTCTGAATCATATCAAAATAAATGATACGGACAAGGCTAATGTTGAATACAAGTGCAGACACTGTGGACTTTCTCTCTGCCTTTATTTGCCCTTGCATCCCTCCATTTATATTTCTTTTCTTTCTTCACATATTCTACTACTTGTCTCAAAACCACATATACTATTTTGGGTCCCCCCTTTCCCCTGTACTTTCATATAGATACATCTGGAGTTGGAGTAGTTTTATATTAGTACAATTCTGGACACTTCTTAAAGGTTTGTATTTACAGTTTTCCAGAACTCATTTAACTTTTTAGTTTATGCTAAAAACTGCCTCACCTTAGCTATAACACTATTTGGTTATTGACAGTACTAGAATTGATTACTTTAGCAATAATCTACAACTGGGTGTAGCTATCACAGGATTTATCCACGGTTGTTGTGGTTTGATCATGAGGGTGAAGCCTGAGTGAATCACCCCCTTCATAAATCAAATTGGTGGATCACATTTGGGTTGCGTGGCTAGGCTTATAAGGGCCCTAGTGGTCATTACCCTAGTATACAGCTATGACCCTATGAGCCATGGGTAAATCTTGCATTACCCACACTCAGGAATGGATTATTGCTATTATACAATGATATTATTTAAGAAAGAAATTGCTTATCTTTCTTAAATAATGCTTCTGTATAATGGACTTTCAGCATTCTTCCACCAACTGCTTGAAAAGTGAGGTAGTGCGCATGCACGTGGCACATGTGTCTGCACACCTGTTCAGTACAAGGTATACCTTAGGTAAAGGCAGCGTCTCTGTAGCGGTCTCACTCTTGTTTTTTTCTCTTGTTGCCGGGTTACGTTCTGGCTGTTTTATTCAAAAATAAGAATGAAAATGTCAGACATTATTGAGAGACATATGGAATTTTAAAATATTTATTTATTTTTTATTTATTTAATATTTGTTGACCGGGCTAGTCTATCTGGATATAATTCCATTTTCAGTAGAGGCCCGGGGAGAAAGCTCCAAAGAATGAGAAACGATTCAATACAAATCAAAGTTAGAGGGCACTTGTGATCATGAAGAAAATCCAAAATTGTTTGGTTATGTTAACAATAACAGATAAAATAATTAGAATACAACAACAGTTAAATTCACAATAAAAAATCTCACCCCATTAAATCCACAACAATGTCTTTTTTTTTTTTTTTTTTGTTAATACAAGGAGTAGAGGGGGGATTAGTGATGGTACAATGAGACAGGAAGAAAAAGGGGGGGGGGGGAAATACAGAGAGGTTTGCTAAGAATAAGGTAGGAAGGAGAGGTAATGATGCTGGGAGAAGTAGTTCAAATTTGCAGGTTATGTGGCATATAGAATCAGAATAGCACAATGTGAAATAATTTAGGAAGAGTAATCTAGTAATATGCAGGAAGGGAGATTTTTAGTCAGGGTTGCTGCATGGACAGAGCCAGTGGTTTGTGAGATAAAGTTTTAGCTTCTTTTTGAAGAGTGAGGAAGAGGAGATGGTAGTGAGGTCTGTTGGGAGTTGGTTCCAGCATGTCCCTACTACATAGGAGAAAAGTGAGTCTCCTGCTTTATTATTGGATTTATGTGTGGATACTAAAAGTTTGTGAGATGAGCGCAGGTTAGAAAGATTTTTATAGGGACTGATAAGTTTGGTAAGGATTGGTGTTTTTTCAGGAAAGTAAAGGATTTTTTGTGTTATAATAAGTTGCTGAGATAAGAGTTGATTGTGCAGTTCAAGCCAACCAAGTTGTTTTAGGTTGAAGCAGTGGTGAGTTCTAAAAGGGGAGCTGGTAGCAAAATGGGCTATACTATTACAGGCGGTAGATAATTTATTCAGGTTGGTTTTGTGAAGGATTGGGCCGAAATATGAGGAAAATCAGGATTGTTTTGTAAATCTGTGGACAGTTGTCAGGTACGGTTATCTTATTGCCAGTAAGCATACTTGTCAGCTGTTTAGAGTTTTGTTAAATGTTTCTGGTTTTTCTCATGTTTTGTTCCTTCTCTTGTATAATATATTACAAAAGATTAAGAACCATATACAAATGCAAAGTCTGGCTGTTCAATAATAGCTGACTGGCCAGACTTTTTGCTGGATTTACAGTGGGCATGCTGACTGGGCCAGGCAATCAGAGTGCACATTTAAATAAGAATTAGTCTTTTTTGTATAATTTACATTACAAGTTAGAAGTATGCAATATTATAACATTTTTATTGTTTATGCTTTTAGATTATACTTTGATTATGTTTACAATTATGTAATTACCTGTATGTCACAAAGTTAATTTTCGTAATCTCTACTGGACATAAAGAATGTGATTGAGATCCAATACCACTGCTCAGGAGGCTAAATGGGACCCCCACAATGTAACAAAATTGTGTTAGATGTGAATTTTAAGGTTCATCAATTATGCTTAAGCCCACTTTTCTCTCCCCTCCCACCCTTTCTTGCTTGTCTGGAAGGAAATCTGTGGGAGAACAGAAGTCTGACACACTTGTTAAATCACTTTCTCCATTTATGTCAACTGCCCTTTCCACTAAGACCCCCAGGTGACCAGTGACTTGTCATCAACATGTACTTTAATAAACACCTGACCTAACAGACACAACACAATTACTGCTTGTTCTCTGAATGCTTTATTATGTCTGTTTTATTTACTAAATGAAAAGAAAACAAAAGTCACTGAAGGTGCTGACTTACACAGCTTTTACACCAGAGTCCAAACTGAATCAACCACAGCTACCCAGGCTTTAATTTGCAAATGAAATCAAGGGATCCATTCAGATGACATTTAAAATATAAATAAAAGCAATAATGCCTTGTTTTATTTCTCTCCCCAGAAACTATGTTACTTGCTATTGGGGCAGTAGGGATACCTATGGTAAAAATTAAGAGATAAAGCTATTAGCTAGTAGACTATGTAATACCCGGGGGGAGTGAGTTTAGGCTAAGGTACTTACAGATGAGGGAGATTACAACACCAGTTTTCCCACTGCCAGGGAAATACTGAAAATGGAAGTGACAAGGGCATCCCCTTCAAATAAGTGTTGAAGTCAGAATATAATGGCAAACATTTCATAGGTTCACAGGTGATTACTAGGCTAATGGCACAAGACCCTTTACAAGCCTAGCCAATAACACCCATAATAGGACAGTATTATATCTTACTACCCCAACCCATATCTGTGGAATTATCAGCTATTGGGTATTTGGGTGTTGGAGCACTGAATCACTTTATAGACTGCCTCTGTCCATAAGGGACATGGGCAGTACCCCAGGAGTGAATTTACAGTTCCCCATCCATTTAGCCAAATTCTTTTTAAAGAGAGTGAAGGACGGGTTTTGTTTTATGAAGATGGGAAGTTTATTCCATAGACGAGGTAGCTTTTGGGATACAAATCTCTCTCTCTAGGAAGTTCTATTAGAGTCACAAATAAGGTTCAGGTTCATGGAATGTGTAACCCTTGTATAATTTTTCTTGTGAATATGTAATATTTTCATTAAGGCTGGACCACAGAAAGCCTTGTAGGCCAGGCACAAGTCCCCTCTCAATAAACAATATAAGATGGAGTAAAGGGATAGGGCCTCTAGTCAGTCTGCATAAAACTTTTTAATGAGAAACCTCTATGGCTGCCCCAATTGCTGTAAGTGTCTGGTTAGGTGCCTGCAGAATGGAGCATTGCACTCAATTATGGGCCTGATGAGGACCGAGTACAATGGCACTATGACTTTATTTGATCTTGATGCAATGCTTTTACTTATAAGTTGAGCCACTATTGTAGCTACCTAGTAGTCAAAATGTAGGTCACTTTTTATCTGTGTTCCTAGGTCCCTCACCACTGGGTCTACTTTTAGGGGTGTGCTATCAATATTATAATTTTTCAAGGATATGTGATTTACCAAAGGCTATGATTAGAAATTTTTTATCATTTAGTCTTAGACCATGGTTTTAGCACCAGTCGTTTGTCATATTTAGGCCTGTTTGTAGGATGTTAACCTCATTCATTGATTACTCCCAGCTTAGAGCCATCAGCAAACTTGGTGTACCAGAGGCCCCCAACATTTGCCTTCACTTCAGAGAAGTATATACCACACAGCAGGGGTCCCAGCACTAAGCCCTGTGGGACAGCACTAGTTGCAGGTATCAGAAATGGATTCTCCTATCCAGACAACATGTGTCCTGTCAATGAGCCATGCTATTCATCTGACAATGTAGAGGTTTATGCCTAACTCAGTAAGTTTATCTAGGATCCCCATGTGGGGGATTGTGTCAAAAGCTTTGGCAAGGTCTAGATAAGGGATGTGTACCATTTTACCCTCAACTATGGCCCTGGTGACTTTCTCAAAGAAGTCCACCAGAATGAGTAGGCAAGATTTCCCTTAAACAAGGCCAAATTGGGTCTGGTCTACTTTTTGGAGAGTTTCTATGTTGATATTGATCAAATCCATGATAATTATCTCCATGGCCTTGCAGATAAGACTGGTCAAGTTTATGGGTCTGTAGTTCCCTAGGTCAGTTGATGGGCCCTGCTTGCGCAGAGAGACGACTGTTGCAGTCCTCCACTCCTCTGGGGCAAAGGCCATGTGGAGGCTGTGGTTAAAGAGGGTTTCTAGTGGCCCTGATTGGTTCTCTTTTAAGCTATTTAAGAAACATCCTGAAATGTTGTCGGGACCCATGGAGGCTGTGTTCTGCCATTAGTGAGTGCACTAAGGACCTGTTTCCTTGTAATGACCAGTATGGGAATGTTTGCGGGTATTTGTGTGAGGTAGGAGGAGATGGGAAAAGAGCTTTGACCTGAACTTGTTGACCAACAGATTTGCTATAGTTTCAGGCTGGGTATAAGTGTTGCCA